>NW_028301607.1:14939393-15090909 GCF_987345545.1 Pholcus phalangioides
AAAAGACACATCTGACAGAATGTAAACTCGATAATCGTAATGCACCAGTATTTTAATTCTCGAATACATGAGAAAATATTAAACCATCAAATACTAATACAGAAAATTATACATTAGCGTATTATATATGCTTGCATTTGTGTATTTATATGCTTGCATTTGTGTATTTATATGCTTACATTTGTGTATTTATATGCTTACATTTGTGTATTATATGTTTGTATATATATATGTTATATATATATATGTTATATATATATATATGTTATATATATATATGTTATATATATATATGTTATATATATATATGTATATATATATATTTGTGTATATATATATATATATACCATATGTTTGAATTTGTGCATGATATGTCTGTATTTGCGAAATGAATGGTCAAAAATACAATCATCTGCATCTATTTTCAAGTCTATGTCCCTACAGAGGGACATAGACTTGAAAATAGATGCAGATGATTGTACATAGACTTGATTGAAGGGGTGCAGAGAAGAGATACGCGTGTCCTTATTGGCACACAGGGCTTGAGTTATGAAGAGAGACTTCATTTTTTGAATATGTTTACATTGGATGAACGCAGGTGTCGAGGAGATATGATCGAAGTGTTCAAAATTTTCAATGGGATGGATAGGACGGACCATGAACTTTTAGTACACCGCCAGTCGACTGCTTTTACAAGGGGACACCAGTATCGATTGGTGAGGGACAATGCAAGGTTATGGTGTCGCAGGGAATTTTTCTCTAATAGGGTTGTTAATAAATGGAATAGCTTACCCCCGGAGGTAGTAAATTGTAACACAATTGACACGTTTAAAAAGAAATACGATAAACATGTTGGGGTAAATCGAGAAGCTCTGTCCATTCTTAGAATAAGACAACCATAAGTATTCTTTATGGGCATTGTATAATATTTTATCATGTGTATATATGGTTTATAATTTGTGTTAATTGCATTTTTAATGGGGTTGCTGTATTTTTGAAACATATGACAACCATATTTTTATGGGCATCTTTTTATCAGCCACCTCGTTGGGCATTTTGCCTGTTGTGGCGTTGTATTTGTATTTGTATATGGATATATACATTTATTTATTTAAATTACGTATTTATAGAAGATAAATTGAATATTTATTCTCTTATTTCCCCTAAACTAATCGTTACGTTAAGAAAAAAATAAATTGTTAATAGAAAAAGTGAATCTTCTTAAAAACTTAAAAGAGATGACATATCTTTTCTCCCTTTTTTTTATAACAAAAGTATCTCCTCTTTTCTTATAAAAATTTTTTTTTTCTTATATCCTCATTTTTCTCTTTTCTTACTTAAAAACTGTCTCGGTTATTTGGTTTTTAAATTTGAAAAATGAGCTCGAACAAGCAATGAAGAGAAGAAAAAAAAAATATTAAAATAATATATATATACATATATAAAGAGTTAATGACTGAGAATTCTGCGCTGAAAGAAAATTAATTAAACCTCGAAGAATAATGCCCATCCATGTTATTAGTATAGAGGTTTGGAAGCAAAAAAAAAAAAACTGTAAAAGCATAGGAGAAGAACAAAGAAATTAATGACGGAGTGATTATCTAAATATGTAACGCAGGCCTCTTCCGATCAAAGAGGTCCCGTTATATTAAATTCGCCGAGCTATAATAGAACTTGCCTCCCTCTCCGATATCTCCAATGAAAAAAGAATATCTTTGCGTGTAATATCTTGTTAATTTTAATTACTATGTTCGGCTTTGTGAGTCTCCGTAAACAAGTACTATGTCGTATCCATTATAAGTGTACACTCTTATTATCTCACTTTTCAATGTTTTTTGGTTATTGAAGATGAAATCGTCGCATACTATGTATAATAGAATATTTATATTTTGTAGTAATTGTCAAGTAATCGATATACTATAGAATATACATGCTCGGATGATCATGGCCCAAGGGCCAAATGTGGACCGCGACCTTAAACCTAATTTCTAAAAATGAGCTAAGCGGCACATTTCAATCCTAAGTGTTCCACATGACTTGAGTGATGATATACATTATCCATGATATATAATATCAAATCGTTTAGTGGCCCATGGCACACTTTGAGATAACTTAAGGGACGTGCTGGGTGGTTTTATATCACTTACGTGCCGTGTGGCATACTCTCAGACCACCAAAGTGCCCCACGGCATATTTGCAAAGTGGTGAAATAGCCCGCGCACATTTCCCTATAACTCAAGTGGCCCGTGACACAATCCAGATAATTCAAGTGGCTAACGGCGTATTTACAGATCACATAAGCCTCCCGCGGCACATTCCCAGATCATTTAATTGATACACGGCACATCTATAGACCACCGCGACACAGTTCCAGAACACTTAGGCAACCCAGGGTACATCTATATATCACTTAATCCACGGTAGAGTTCCAGATCGCTCAAGTGGACCGTGACACATTTAAAGATCACTTGTCTGCTCCACAGCTCAGTTCCAGATCACTTAGATGTTGCAACATATTTAAACACAACGCGGTGATTTACAGACTGACACGGCAAATTCCCAGAGTCATTAAGCCACAAATAAACACAGTCGCACATTCCTAGTTCACTTGAATGTACATTTGCAAAGCACTTAGGCAATCCACACCACATTTACAGATCACTTGAGACCCAAGGTAGGGTTCTAGATCACTCAAGTGGCCCGGACATATTTGAAGGTCACTTAAATGTCTCGCAGCACAGTTCCAGATCCCTCGGGTATTTCGCGGCACATTTCCAGATCATTTAAATAACTGGCTCATACTCTCCTAAAAGTTTAACCCCCATTTAAAAAATAACAATGTTTAAGATAATTCTGTGTAATCATTATATTCCTTGTTGTAAAATGTAATTTTAGCTCTATTTCAGTTATATATTTTTATTTTTGATTACTATGCTCGTCCTTGTGAGTCTCCGTAAACGAGTATTATGTATAATCTAATGCCCGTAGGAGACGCATGTATCGTAAATGTTTTATATTTTTATGATTATCAAAAAATGATTATTACAGAACAAAATTTAGAAAATTCTACGTGATCATTGCTTGTTGCGCTGAAAATATGTTTTCAAATAGCATTATCCTAATTCCATAGCTCTTTAGATCACTGAAGCATAATTATCTTACATTGAAAAACTAGATATTATGATCATTAAAACTGTGTAATTCATAATTTACAGAAAGTAATTAGCGATTTTTATTTCAAATATTTTCGGAAAAAAATATTTAAAATTTATCCGTTTATGTATCTTTTATTTTTCACAAAACTGATTACAGAAATGGGCGAAAAACCTTAAAATTATTAGAATTTTAATTAATGGTACACAGGGAAGTGATTTAATGAATTTTTCCTCCGATTTTGAAATATTGAAAAAAAAGTGTAGTTAATAGCTGTTAAATACTGTATTTTGATGAATTAACTGGGGGATACCGGAAATTTTATGAATTTTACAGGAAAAACACAAGTAACTAAAGTTTCTACTTTAATGAGAAATATCACGCCAATTAAATATTTAGACGTAAGACCCTTATGCAAGACAAGGTTTTTTTCCGTCTATTTGAATCGACTTTGGAAATGAAATAACTTGAATAATTTTCTATGGAACCGTATCGGTGTCATATATTCGGAAAATAAAATTGTGTAAACGAATAATCATGTTATTTAGCTATAAATATTTTGAAAATAAGCAGATATATTTTTAAACAAGAATAACAAGAACTCAAGAACATCGAGTAGATTTAGCAATGCATTATCTATGCCACTTATTCATAAAACAGTAAAGAGAAATGAATTTACGTTTCTTATTCCGAAATTTTACAACAATCTGCCATCCGACATTCTTGACTGCACTTCAATATTTGCATTAAAAAAAAAGGTCTCAAACAATATTTGCTCTCTATAAATGATATTGAAAGCTATTTTTAATATTCAATATATTTTTCCCCTATCTTTCTCTTTTGAGCTCTCGCAAAAAAGGAAAACACTACCCCATCACTCAAAAATTTCTGAATCGCACCTTCCGTTGTTGCCATTGTTTATTTTAATACTAATTATTTGCTTCATTTATAATTTATTTATATTAATAAAACAAATCACTAATATTAATTTAAATTAATGTAATATTTTGTGTCTGCGTATATGTGTGTGTATGTATGTCATATTCATTAGATGATTTCTCTGTCGTGCGTTTTTTCATTGTTTTTTTTAAAATTATGATTAGTTTATTAATGATATTTACTCTATTCGTGTTTGAAAGTTAACTTAATAATAATCGTGTCCACTAGTATGGATCGACAACGATCCCTTGGATGGATTTTCTTCGTTTTGGCAATGTAAGATGTGATGAATAAAATTGAATTGAACTGAATATACAGTCTAGTTTCAATATAAATGGAGATACTTCCTTCCAATCGGTCGGCAATACGACAATTCAATACATAGAAATAACAACCTTGTGCCAAACAAGGGCTTTTGCGTGTTTTTCCCTATTTGAATCGATTTCGGAAATTAAATATCTCCATCAACGATCTTTATTATTATATCAGTGTCGTATTTTTAAGAATTGCGTAACAAATAATCATTTATACAATGTATAAATATTCCAAAAGTAAGCAGAAATATACAATCTGATTTTTATACAGGGTGTTTGTTCTGTAAGAGCTAATACGTCCTTTTATCTCCTCAACCATCCGAAGTAGTGGTATAGTTTCAATTTTAAAAAGAAAAAAAAAAAAGTTAAAAAAAAAAGGTGTGTTACTGAAGGTGTGAAATCCTGTACCAGTTTTGGGAGTGAAAATACAGTATGTAACAAAAACGAAATTAAAATCTAGCTGCGGGGTGTGGTGGTTTAGTGATCATAGCGCCGGACCCGCATCGCGAGGTATATCATGAGGTATATAATACATCAATTAAATATTTAGAGATAACAACATTGTGCGAAAAAAAAAGAAGCTTTTGAGTGTCCTTCTCTATTTGAATCGATTTTGGAAATGAAATATCTTCATCACACAAAATGATCTATATAATCTTCATATATCAGTGTCATATTTTTAGGAATTGCAATGGCGAAACAAACCATCATTCATATTCTGTATGGATATTCCAAAAGTAAGCGGAAATAATGAAGCCCCTTTCTTCCATAAAAAAACTCATTGTACAAGGAATTCAATGCAGATAGCAAGAAAATGTGCGGAGTTTTTGTTTGACACAAAAATTCGTTTGCTATACCAGAAAAAATCGCCAAAGACATAATTTTCATGGCTAGTGGTCATTAGAAGGGCACGGCGATTACGTTAATTTAAAATCCTACGTTAAAAAAACACAATTTTGAAGAAATTGACTAATGTTTAGTTGAATCAAATGATTAGAAAATAAAACAAAAAACTTCATAAATTTTGCCTCGTTACCGTGGTAAAAGGTTTAATTATCAACGACAGTGTTATATATTCAAATATAACTATTTTAATTGTTGTTCAACTGTGTGTGTGTTCATAAAAAAGTTTTTCTGATCTTATAGTGAACATCTTTTTGACATATGTATGTTTGTGGTGTAAAAAATACTTTATTATGGCATGAGAAATTCATTTCATTATCTACACATTAATTTTATACGTTGTTATCCAGACTGCGGCACTTGCAACAAGAAATATGGTACTTATGATTAGTTTTAAGCTGCGAAACTAAAGGAATTGCGATTTATATAAGGAAGTGCGGGTAATTAATACAGAATATACCGGTATTCTCCGTTTTAGATGGAATGGTCATCAAATGAAAGTGGTAAACAACTTCAATATGCGCCCCCCCCCCCCTGATTCTATGCAGTCAGTGTCGCTCTGTTGTCACTTAACATTTTGTTTTTCAAGAGATTTTATCCAGGAAAATTTCAGAAATGTTTACTAGTCACTTGGAAATGAAGTCAGAAATTTATTTTCTACTTTCTATTTTATTTTATAATTTTACTTGGAAATATGTGCTAACAACTTCAAACTGAGCATAATGTGGTATACCACAAGTGTTTTATTTAAGGAGTCTCATACTTTTTAACATGCCCAGAAAACATGCACTATCTAGTAGCCAATAAAACTATTATTTCACCATTGCTCTATTCCGAAATTTTCATCGATATTCTTAATGTCTAAGGAAGTGGTTGCCAGAACTATTTGACCCTCCCCCCCTTTATCTTCTCTCCAGTTTATACAAAGCTATATGCAACTATAAGGTTATTCTTTGTATATTTGACTAATAGTTCTAAACAATACTTGATAAATACCATAGATAAACTCATAAAATAGGACGAAACATAATAGTTTAACGATTTTCAAAATGCATTTAATAATGTTAAAAAAATCTCAATATGCAACAGGTTTGCTCCTTACACCTTGGACTTACTTCCTCCTCACACCTTGCGCTATAACTGTTCACTTTGAAATTGACCGCCATAATTAGCACTAGGACATGGTATGTATTTGCACCTTCTGCATCCATTTGATATACTTTTTTTTTGATCGCAACGTTGCTCTTTTCTTCAACTTTACAAAAAACATTTGTTTTGGCTTTATCTTTTGATTTTTAACTCGAATGGTACTCCAGCAGAACGTCGGGGAATCGATCATCTATGTAGGCAATGGAGGCCAAGGAATGTTCTCAGAAACTTTGTGTTTAGCTAATGTCAAGGTGGGCCCCTCCCTCCTCCTGATGAAAGCCCTTGACATTGGCTATGACTTTTTTAATTTTTTCATTTTTTCATTTTTGAATACTTTGATTAACTTCTTTTTGAAAAAAAAATCATTGTTCATATATTTTGCTTCACACAATTAATTTGTTTTCTGCTTTTCATATAAAAAATGGTACTTTAACAATGTTCTTCACTACACTGCATATTACAGCTGCCTATGGTGCTGGTATTGGTGAATTTCGACAAAAATCAAAAAAATTAAATTTTCATAATGTACATTTTTCTATATATAAATACTTAAAACGTAATTATTTGAAAAAAAATGAATAAAAGATGGAATTTTATGAGTGTGTGTGTGTAATAGAACCTATGCAGTGGGTCGTCATCCGAGTGAACCCCACGCATGGTTCGCAAAAAGTAGGTGTTTCTGAAGGGTGACTATGCTTGATTGTATTAAAAATGCCAACCCTTGTTCCCGGACCCTCCGCCTTCTCAAAAAGCATTTTGGACGAAAAATGACAATGAAAAAAATATGTTGAACAAATACAATACTAGAAAAAATAGAGCTTCAGAATATAAGCGAAAATGAAGCATGAGAAATATATATACGAAGTTACGAGAATACAGAAATTACAGGGAATATTTTACAGAGATTACAAAAAATAAATTAAAGCCTCCAAAATTATATATATATATATATATATATTACATTATACAAAGAATATAATTTAATTTAATAAAAAGTATTTTTGCTTTGTCTAAGGCCGCATACTGCCCAAGGGTTTCTGCGACCCTGCTGCATATGATGAAATTTATAAAATCGCTGCACATTACGGGTAAATATACTAAAATACGTCATCCTTTGTGGTGAAAAACGCTTGGGTTGGTATATTTTCCCATTGTATCATATTCAAACGAGATGCAAACTTATACACGCCTCGGGGTTGAAAGGATTTCGTGAGATAAGAAAGTTTATACGTGGAGAGACCATAATATATATCGATCATGCTCATTCTGAACAAGATTTTACTTTTATATTTGATTTTTTTTTTCTGCTATCTTCCTAAACCTTTATTACTTCCAACTTTTGTGTCACGTATCTTATTTTTTTTTCCTATTTTGTTAGTGAAGTGTGTAGTAGTCTAACTTCCGACAACTTGAGCGGAGTTATAAAGCACGATTGATCTGTTATTTTGTGGAAAATAAAAACGGACTTATCTCATTTTCATGCATTCTTTTCAATCAAATGCTTGATCATCTTATTAGCTGCTGGGAATCTCTTGGATATAGTTATCAATCTTCAATTGTTATCAGAAACTAAGAGTCTCGATACAATAACATTAAGCGGTGTGTGTGTGTGTGTGTACATTGTATCAACATTCACATTTTCACTTCATTGTGTTTGATTTAACTTACAGGATATAATTTCGATTACCTGTAACTTTTATTACCCAATACCCCAAAATAATAATAATAATCTGTAGTTGTGACGAAGTAATTTGTTCACAAATCCATTCTTTCGAGTGTTATATTTAAAAAAATTCATCCTCAACATTGGTATTTATAAATCTGAATAATATATCAGAATGCATATTTATTTTCATAGGTTATGATAAATAAATCGATTCATCAAAAAGCCTATATGAACGCGAAGGGGAACGGTTTCCTGTACCAGTGATGAAAATGTATCGTAAATAAGACATTTCTGATTAGAGATTTTGAAAAATACTGTAAATAAGAAAATTATTACAATGCTTTGTGTGCTCATTTTTATCAAGGAATTTATTTGTTTCAGTTATTTAATTGAAACAAAAACTTAAAATTAAAGTTTAATAATATTTCAACGTAGAAATATTTTATAGTTTCATCGAAAGACAAGCACAAAGCACAATCTTTTCCGTTTTGTTGATACTTTGTTGAAAGTAGACAAACAGCAGTTGGTCGAAGTAGAGTCCGATCGACTCAAAAATGGCGTTATCAAGAGGCTAATGCAGCGGTCCACAAACTAATTTGATTCGCATAGCGATTCTTGCTCTATAACTTCTATGGCAATGTCCCGTGGGATATATATGTATATATATATATATTTTATTTCTTCATCAAATTTACTGATTCATTTCATTTTTCTGGAGCTTCTGGGAAGGGCACATGGAGCCCTCAGAGCTAAGGTTGAGAACCCCTGAGCTAAAGTTTCATACCATTTTTCAAATTATAGTTTCAGCCAATCTAGTCATAATGCACAAAAAAGGAGTTACGTTGGCAACGCATGTTCACTTCATGGTCTTCCCCGCCAACAATCAAACCATATTCCTGGCACATGTTCGCAAAACAAATTAATGCTAGTCATGACGCATTGGGAAAATATTTACACTCCTCTTGTATTTTCTCTTAAGGGGTGTCACGATCCCTGAATTCGAATTTTCAAAAATGTCTTCAAAAATAATTCATTCAATGGCAAATAAAATACTAAAAATTTCGTGTCAATCGGTTAATTTGTTTCTTTCATAATGAAAGAAAGAAATAATGAATTAATGAATAGTGTGAACGTATACAAGAAAAAACGCTTTGAAAACGCGCTTTTCTCAAATTCAGTTTTTGAGCTCATCCGAAAGATTTAAAAAAACTATTAATTCTGAAATTTTGAAAACATGTTTATTCGACATGTGTTAGTAAAATGATCTTAGGATTTAGCAATTGACAAATGGGAAGTATTTCTTAAAAAATGTTGAATTTAGATTTTTGAAATTTATATAGTTTTTCAAATTTTAAAAGTTCATAAAAATGTAACGAATGATCAGATACCAAATTTCGAAATCCATTTTATTGACACATATCGAATACACATTTCTGCAAAATTTCAGAAATTTTGAGCAGTTTTTATTTTTAATATTACGGATGAACTCAAATACTGCAATTTGAGAAAAGCGCGTTCAAATTGTTTTTTCTTGTATACTTTTACACAATAACTCATTATTTCTTTCTTTTATTATGAAAAAAAGAAAGTAACCGATTGACACGAAATTTTTTGCATTTGATCTTTTGCATTTTAGACATTTTTTTGAAGTCATTTTTGAAAATTCGACTTCAAGGGCCGTGACACCCCTTAAGACACGTGTAATATCTGAATTGAAGTTTACTTTTTACTATTAGGAATTTAGAAGCGGCTGGAAAAATGTGTGTGTGTGTGTGTGTGAGAGAGAGAGAGAGAGAGAGAGAGAGAGAGTGAGTGAGTGAGAGCGTGCTCACTTGTATTCTCACTTCACTCGTATCCAGCCATACTTCGCCACTCATTGCTTAACTCCAGAACTGAACTATGTTCCTGGGAACTATGCTTTAGCGTATCGCGCGTTAATATGTTTATCACGACCTAAAAACAATCCTTGTAGAGTCAATGTACATGAAAGCTATGTTCCACGAGAGTTTGCTAGGGGACGCTGGGTAAGATAATTAAAGTTAAAGGTAATAAAAGTCTTTGTCAAGATCCGCGGTCGTCTCGGGCCTCGGGGAAGCAATAATTTTTATGGCTTTCAATACGAAAGACAGCGGAACGAGCGTCTTCCTTTGTGAATGACCGAACAAGTACGGATTACTTCACGCTGGCTGTGGTTTTTGCGGTTTATGTCCAACAAAGACTTTTATTAACTTTAATTATCTTACCCAGCGTCCCTCAGCAAACTCTCGTGGGACATAAGCTTTAACGGGAAATACTATGACACGCCATTTATTTCGCGTAGAAACGCTCGGGTATATTTTCTCATTGTATCATATTCAAAGGAGATGCAAACGTGTATACGCCTCGGGGGTCAAAGGATTTCTTGAGATAAGGGTTATACGTTGCAAAGAAAACATAATATCGATCATACTCAGACTGAACGAGATTTTACTTTTATACCTGATTTTATATATACATTTTTTTTTCTACTACCTTCTTTATCCTGTATTACTCCCAACTTTTGTGTCACGTATTATTTTTTTTTTCTTTCCTATTTTGTCAGTGAAGTGCGTAGTCGTCTAACTTCCGACAACTTGAGCGGAGTTCCAAAGTCAAATATCGTTTTTGAAGGAAAAGAAGTCAGAGAGAAAAAAGTCAGGAATAAAAAAAACAACAAATCGTTTTTTTTTTCCTTTCCGTTCTCTGCTTACGTCCTCCTGAGGTTCCCTTTCCTGTGAATTTTTCTTTCTCTCAGAGGACATTGGATGAAGTAAATCGACTTTTACTGCGGAGAACGAAAACTTCTTTCCCCTTTCAGTCTGATAGTGCGTGTTTTTTAGCAGAAACAAATGGAATCGAATGAAACTGATTTCGGATATACAGTTCGGTATATTCTAAAGTTCTATAATTATAACTTAAATAATGTTTATCGGAGTTATTGACAAACATTATCGATTTCCTTAATTGGATTGGAAATGAAAACTCATGCCGTTAGGTTGCTTTCGCAGTTGTATAATTGCTAGTCTGTGGTTAACACCGACGTCTGATGCAGAAACATTCTATCTTCTATTATGGTTGAACGCCTTTTCTTGAATGGTTAATATTTTTGGTATGAATGTTATGGTAAATGTGATGAATTGGTTACTAAGCGTAATCTCCAATAGTCTCGATAAGTTTGATAAATTTATCACTTCTTCCCGGCGAACATGCATAATGCCTTATAAATGGTAACCTTGATAAATACCAAAAACATTATGAACGTTTTGTATCTACTATTGGAAACTACCAGAGATTAATACTATAAATATGTGCAAAAAACTTCTCATCCCATATTTCGGACCACTAGATGCTAAATTTGAAGATTTATTTGTTACCAGAACTCCAAGAGCATTCATCGACTGACCACCCAGTGAAGTGTCGGTGTATTTATGCTTTTCAGTGAAGTGGAGGATGCTACTTTTTCTGATCCGTGTGCAGAAAATTCATCGCCACGCAATTCACCGAAAGGAAAATTCACCTCTTGGAAAGTTCGGAGACAAACAATTCATCAATAATGTGACATAGTGATTGAATGAATGAGCAAGCGAGTGGGGAATTTGTTAGCCAGAAGTAAGTGAAAAATAACAGTGATCAGAAAATGTACCGCTGGTCACTCAAGTGGTCTGAAAATGTGCCGCGAACAACTTAAGTAATATGGAACTGTACCGCTGGTCATTTAGGGCATCTGGGAATGTGCCGTTGGCCGCTTAAGTAATGTGTAACAGCACCAGAAGTCACTTCACAGGTATTAGAACGTGTGGCGGGCTACTCAAGTGAACTAGAACTGCACCGCAAATCACTTAAGTACTCTGTAAATGTGCCGCGGGTCGCTTAGTATATTTTTACAAAATTAGATTTGAGGTCACGTTCCACATTATATTGTACCGGACTGTCAAATTGACCAGCGGATCATTGGTTGAGCATGTATGATTTAATGCGTGCGTATTTCCTCATAAAACAGTTCGCATCAATGACATAAAATTTTTATGTCTCAAACATCAAGTGCTCTAAAAAAATGGAGTAGTAAAGGGGCATTTGTCTGTGTTCAAGATCTACAGTCAAGAAGGTAATTGCAGCGAAACGATCTAAAACGGAAAGATCATCGATGATACTGTTTACGTTTATTTTTATTTATTTTTTCGAAGTTAAGAGATCGATCAAGAGTAACGGAATACTCTTTTTTCTTCCTTTAGTATCATATACACACATGCTATTTAAGTGAAGCGAATTCGATTCTTGAAGAAAACTTTCGTTCAAATAGCTTTTTCTCGCCGCCTACCTCCCCTCTCCTATAATTGACGAAACGTAACAGTCTCTGGTGCGTTGAAGCTTTTGTTTACGAACACTTATTTACTTTGTAACTGAACACATTTCTCTGCTGTTTCTTTCTTTTCTTTTCATCCTCTCATTCCTTGAAAATGGAATCGCTCAGAAGTCAACGACAAGAAAAAGGAGAAAACGAACAACATTTTTCGCTTCATATGATAGCATCCATCGAGCAGATGCTGAGAGGCACTAAACTTCACTGCTAAATGATCAGAGCGCTTAGGCCATTGGCGCGAGACGAATATATCGAGTTTTTAAAGGCCCATTTAAAGATGGAAGGCTAGAAGAGGCGGAGAGAGCAAATGACAAATGGGTAAGATTAAACCGGCGGTCGTACGGGCCAACAAATACGCCTTAAAGGCTTTCGTAGCCATTTGCTCCACTGCGATCATTGCCTGATTTATGGTACGACATCCAAGCCACTCATAATCAATATATCTTCAATAGATGCTAAGCTTCCGTTATTAAATAACATCTAACAGCGAGGAGCATTCGTTAAAGTGAAACGGCCCCCACCATGTATAAGCATTTCTTTTATAATAAAATAATTTAGTATTATGAATTAGTGTACCTATATCCGAGAGGAAGTTTTGAAATTACTTTAGTAATTTGATATTCTCTGCTAGTTTGATATAAATCAAACCAGTTACATTTCCATGCAAATCAGTGGACAAACAAACTCGGTTATAACGACCTCAGCTATAGCGACACCTCGTTTATAACGTCCATAATTCATCGTCGAAGAATTCAGCGCTGTGAAATCCACCGAAAGGAAAATTCACCGGCAAAGTGACGTAATAAGTGAGTCGATGGGCAGGTGAGTGAGATAGTGAGCTAATGAGTGAGCAGATGGGCAAATGAATAGTCACTCATGCGAACACCGTCTCACTCGGTCATTCGTACTAGTTTACCACTCACTAACAATGAGCGGTATTTCAAGGACTTGTGAGACATTATCCGGAACAATATATTATAATTATTTTTTCCCTTAAATAATTTTGAATTCCTTTCAGACTTGAGGAAATTCATTTCCAGCCCCCCCCCCCCAAGAGTTGTTAAGCAATAACTAGCAATTTCGCCGGAAGCTGATAAAAGTTTTGGCAAGAAGAGGCGATGTCCCGTGTTTATGACATCGATTTTATGTATTTGTCTCGCTATAATTTTCGTCGTCTTCGATTAAAACGACAATGTTCGATGTCTTTATAACCGATTTTGACTGTATAAATATTTCATTTTTAATACAACAGTTATAATTTGGTTTAAATCATGATAGAGTATTACCTATTAAATTATAGTTGATTCGTTCATTTTCTTTTCGAATGGAATTTTTGGAGATTATTTACCTGAATAATTTCGTGATGAAATGATTAAATGGTTAATAAAATTCGGCGTCATCTTCAACCGAATTCAATGTTTAATCACGTTATCGTCAATTCAGATGAATTCGATATTCCTAAAAGAGGGATTAAATTATCTTTATCTCCCGTACGGAAATATGATAAATGCGGATGATTTACACTCTTATTTGGTCTGATAACATTAATAAATTGGTTTAAGAGTTTAGGAATTAAGTATATTTCACTAAATTGAAGTCTACGGAAATGTACAAATACTCCGTGAAGGTAAATTTAATTTAGAAATATATTTATAAAATGAAGGATTATTAACGAAGAAGAGTTTGGTGATTTCTTTTCGAATGGTGCGGTTGTAATTTTGAATACAGTGGAAACTCGTTATAACGATACTCAATAAAACCAGAAATCCCTCTACAAGGATTTTTTTTTTTCCAAATCGTATTTAGAACCCCCATAGTTTAATGCTGAACTCCTCTGTCGGGGTGCAACGACATATTTTACCACGGTAAATCCGTCTATAAATTTTTTTTTTTGAGATTTCGAAGTATTTTCAATATTTCGCTCAAAAAATCACCTTCGATGCATTTTCAGATGCGGTAATGTTGAGTGCACTTGGATTCGAATACTTTGTATTTGGTACATGGAACTATAATTCTCGAATAATTTTCACTTGTTATACGTTGTGTTCTCTCGTCTTTGACAGACGGATTTCCAACAAAAGCATATTCAAGCACCATCTATCGGTAGATGATCAGAAATCAAACTTACGGGCTTGACCTTTATGGCGATAGTCGTCGAGCATCTTACTACTACTAAACCACACATGTACCTCGTCCATATTCCTCTGCGGAACCTGTAAGAACAGCATCTTACTACTGTGCCACACACACCACACCCCGTGGTTGTAGCCGCTGTGGTCATAGTGGCGGACTCGCAGCGAGGACTCGGGCTCGAATCCCCCACCGGCGCCACAGTACTGGTCGGATGGAGTTGGTTTTCTGTGGTTCCCAACTTCGAAGCACGAATGCGAGCCGATTTCCGCTTTTAAAATGACTCTCCACAGAGAGCAACAGGCCTTCAATCATACAAATATTCAATCATTAACCAGTGAGGGCGGTTACGGTGGCATTTGCCGTTGCGCCGATTTTTAATCTATAATTATTTCAATTATTGAAAAATAATTAGTAAGTACATCAATTATCATAATTTTTGTTGTTGATGATTTAAAAGAAGAAACAGTTAAGAACTTGGGGAAGTCAGTTTAAATGTATTGATAAAAAATTTTAAAATCAGGAAAATTCATTTTATTAGCTTCAAACTTTTAAAAAAGGTAAAAAAAAAAAGAGAAATAGATTGTGCGTGTGTGGGCAGCTGGAAAAACTGGTCATACGTCGCTCACAATTTGAAATATAGATGGCAGCACTGAAAATCAGACACAGCACTAGATATGTCCTCAGACTGTTATACACACACACTTTGTACCTGACTCTGCCACGAAGCTGGGCTGGAAGAGATCTCGGTAGCGGGTTAAGTCCGATCGCAGAGTCTTGACGTTCATTCGCACCTCCTGGCGTTTCATATATAACACACGCACATCCATTTATATTTTTTCATACTTGAAACGTCTTGGAAACGCCAACATGGGTTATAACGGTAAAAATATTGTAGAATCTTCTCGATAACGTTATAATCAAGTATGCCAGTATTTTTCCTATACGGACCTTACTTGAAAAGCACGAATCAAAACTAATACAGTGGATCTCGCTTATAACATTTCCTCAAAAACAGTCATACAGAAACGTTGCAAGCGGGAAAACGTTTTAAACGGGAAATCCTAATGAGAATTACAGTTAGTACCACGAAAATCATTCGTACTAAGCAGGAAAACGTTTTAAGTGGGAGCGTTATAAGCGGGATCGACCGTTTTATCAGCATTGATTAAATCCCAATATTCCCAACTCCCAGTCACAAAATTAATTCGATTATCAGCAGTAAAGCCTTTTTAAATATATTATTCACGATGTACATGTCATAAACGAGTCCTTTCATTATATCATATTTCTAAGTACAAACGGATAAAATAGCAATTCCGATTGTAAATTAATACTTACGTTGATTATGGATGATTATAAAGAGCAGTAACAACAATGCGATGTAAGAATCAACATGAAAATCATAACTATATATCTTTTTACGAATATTTTTTCTCATGTTTCAGGTTCATCGAATTTCTACCGTGTAAATATGTTTATCTAAGCAGCAATAAATGAAAACATAAGAAATTCATTTTCATGTTGATATGAAAAAAATAATAATAAGGAGGAAGTCAGAGTGTATATAAGAATTTCATACTCATGAAATTATGAGCTTCTTTAATTAATACGACTGCATTCAAGATGATTGAAAAAGGAGAAGCTGAGTAGAGTAATAATACGCCAACATCATTCTTCTAACGGAAGAAAAAAAACGCCAAGAGAGAAACGTTAAGCGCATGCAAAACACAAGATATTCGTAGAAAAGGAGAAAGGTCCGAGAAAAATGAGAAAAGCTAAGAAAGAAAAAAATGTAGAAAAGAAACATTTGCAGAGGATGAGAGATTAGGATGATGGGTCGGTGGAAAAGTAGAGAAAATGCATATTTCACTCTCTCTCTTTTCAGCTCTTCTCCATGATGAACGGTGACAAGGGAAGCGTGAAATCTGCTTAATTAAAACACGTTTTCAGGGCGGTGATCATGAAAAGCACTCTTATCTGATTTTAATTAAATTTCCCGAATCGCTGGTTGCCCGGAATTTTCGGATAAAGAACTAACAAGGCACAAAACATCTATTTGTAGAGAGAAAGAGACAGAGAGAGAGAGAGGTCTATTCCCCCCTTCACACACCTATGTAACACGAGCACCAACTACGGTTCTTTAAAAAAAAAAACGAAACTGTCCAATTTGTTTGATCTTGCCTATGTCTATGGTTCAACTTATCCGCAAATAAATTAAGATAGCAATCGTTAAATGCGTTAATTTATAGTTGTGGGGATAGGTGGAATAGATTGTAGAGAACGGAAATATCAAATAACGCGTACGAAATTGGAAAACACGTTGGGGTTCAACGAAAAGGATGTGAAATGCTCGAGAAAAATGATATTCGATATTCATGTATTTCTGAAATATTTTAAAATGCCTTTCAATGGTGAGTTGAAATTGAACTGCCGTTTTATTCAAAACTATGAATGTGGCTCTATAAAAAATTCTAATTGGTCCTAAACTGTAATGACAAAAATTTAGTGCGATCATCGAATTTCAGAATTATTAATTTCGCGTATGAGGATATTTAATTCTTGAGTTTCGCAATATTGAATTTTCAAATTTCAGAATCAAGAAATTGATTATAATAACACATAAAGGTATTTCCTTCATATATTTCAATTAAAAAATATTTTTGTTTATTAAAAAATTAAATTTTTTATCGTCGGGGGGGGGGAGGGTGGGTGCACGACACGAGCCCCTTTATGCTCGCCTCCTGTGTACGTATCTGATCCCACCAATATGCGTTAGGATTCAGAGGGGCAGAGCTGATGACGAAGTTTTGCTGAAAAGGGGAGGGGGTCAAAAATGGTAAAAAAATTGTTGGTTGACGTAATACTTGAACGGCCCCCATAGGAGCAATGCAAAAACCTGGAATTCCTTTGTAACGAAATTTAATCATAACGATGGGATTCCTCCAGTCTCTCACTTCGTTATAACGGGATTCGACTGTATAAACTATAGGGGTTAACTTCGTGACAGTTATTTAGAGTGATATTGTATGTCCCAATAATAATTACGTAATTAAAAGACATCCGTAAGATTCACATTAGAAGATGAATGATGATTTTGATCAATCACAGTCCACGCCACTGAATGTGATCACGTCGGTGATCGGGGGCTTCTGATTAAAATAACCGAAAGATAAATATACCTTGGCTGACCATATTTCCTCGAGAGAAATACGGGAAAATACCGGACATCGCCAATTATCGCCAAAAATGACACCAAAACCAAACAAAGTTGCCAAATATTGTTGAAATTATAAAAAAAATCGCAATGGCGGGAAATGAACCATTACTGCAAATTCCAGTGGAATAAAATGAATTACACGAAAAAAAACAAAAAACGTTCACCGAGACAAATGTGGGAGATTAATATTTCCATTTATAGTTGTAATTATCATAAAATAATTTATGAGTTTAAAAATAATGACAATCTTTGACTTCAATTTTGACTTCAATAAAGAATAAAAATTCAAGTGTAAAATACGGGAAAAAACGGGACACTCTGGCGAAAAAGTCGGAACAACCAAAACAACAGAAAATACCGGTACTGTCCCGGGAAATACGAGACGTATGGTCATCCTAAGTATACCTGAAAAATCTCGCTCGAGAGTACTGTGACCATACATCCCGTTTAGTCAAATAAGACGTATGGTAAACGGATGTTGGTAAAACGTAGAAGCTCTGTTCTCCTCCCATTTGGTTGCAAAATGTTCAATCATTCCTTTTTTTGGAGTTTTTTCTTTCCTTTAAGTTAAAATCCTGCATTTTTATTTTCAGCCATTGTGAGGAGCTAGAATGAAACCGTCTAACGTACGTTATGAATTACTTTTCCTCTTAATGCACAATTCGGTCTCGTAGATCCCTTGAGAGAGACTCGGAAAAAGAAATTTAAATGTGATCAGATGAGAAAGAAACTGATCTAGAACTGAAGGAAAGGGCTTTTTTGTCATGCATTTGCCTTCACTATGGGAAGACCATTGCGAAAGCAGCTTCAAACGTACATGGATCACAGCGAATAAAACGGGCAGGTTACAGAGTACGGAAATGTTTTCTTAACAATGGGGGGGGGGGGGGCAGAACACCTTCTAGCCTCTTATATATTTCCGCAGTGTTTCTCATTAATATCTATCGAATAATCTCTGAGAATTCAAGTAGGTGACTTAAAATTAGATAAAAAATTAGCAATTAGAAAAATTAACAATTCAATCACCATGGCAGGATGCCCTGCTATCGTGGACGTTCAGTGAGCCAATTCACGTGATTTTAATGAATCGTTATGTAAGTATTAATACTCGATCGATCGCCATCTTACGTGATTTTGACGATTTATTTTTTATACGTTTGAATATTTATTGAATAAAAGGTGTTCCAGAGGTGCCCATGTCAGTAAGGACAATGGATTACAATTCTGATCGCGATAACTCACAGGAAGAACAGAAGTTTGGTTAAACCTCAGCTTCCGAATTCAGAAAACAAAATCCATGAGAAAAATTGACACCGTTATCGGAAGTTCTCATAATTACAAACGCATCCCCCCCCCCATGTTATTAAGTCCGTTCCGTTCTTTGGAAAACAGATAACAATACCTGAATGATAAAATAACCGTGATTTTAATAAGCGACGTCTACGGTATTAAAAAAACCATATTTCCACCTAGAAACTTTGCAAAAGCATCAAAAACTGTCATAAAGTAGTCCTGGCTGTTATGAGTATTACGAAAATGAATTAAATTTTTAATGTATACTCCATGATATAGGATTCGATACACAAATACGCAACGTTTTTTTTAAGAGAAAATTTACGACCACGGATACGACAGTTTTACGAGTATATATCTGGTAGTAGTTTGAGGCATTTGTTCTTTTTATTTTTTGGTTCCTAAAAGAAACCTACAACCTGAAAATATATTGAAAAAACTCAATTTCACAAAAATGAAACTTCATAAATTAAGACTACTTACACATTAGATATTCCAATGCCATCGAAAAATATCCCATCAATGACATTTCATCGAATACGGAAAATGTAGTTCAACCAAACCCAGACATTATATATATTCATATTTCACTTTTGGCATATTTCGACAGAAATGTCGTTAAAAAGACATACATTTTATGATTCTTTTTCTTTTGGAATTTAGGAAAGAGAAAAAAATATAAATAAATTGCAATTCGAATGGATTTCAGCGATTTTCAATTCATACAGTCCTGTGAATGTACCGAATATAATCAGGAGAAAAATCTGGCATTTTTTCCCCCTAACGTGTGCATTTGCGGCGAACAATTATCGTAATTAATGGTGCAAAATGACGTAAATATTTTTCACAAAAAATAAGACATATAAAGGGTCCACCGCTTATTAAATGTGATTTATTCAATTAATCATTTCAAACTCGATTTGACTTTCGTGGAAGGAAAAGCGACAGGGTTTTTTTTTTCTTCCTTAGTTTTTTCAACTTTTTTCCTGAACATTGAAGTATCAGAAACTTTATGGAAAACATTGGAACGCGAGTTTCAATTTAATATTATTATTTTATTGCCTTAATTGCTATTGAAACCTTCTCATCTGGAATTTTGCCCAAGCTTATTATTATTATTGTTTTCCCTTTTATATTTCCGGTTTCTAGAGTTTTGTTTTCCTCTTCCGTAGGTTATTACAAGATTTTACTAGAATTATCAATTATTTGTAGTTTTAAATTTTTATTGACTGACTCGTTGGGACATCATCGACTTCTGTTCAGATTTTTATTTCCTTGAGATGCGAGGATATTTTATGACTGTACTGACGAATGCTGATAAAGTTATTAGTGAAATAAATTCCTTTGAGCTGTGATTGATTACTGAAATTCGATCAATTATCTTTGACATAATCAACTTTGTTGAATGATTGATTACGTTATAAACAATTTTATTTGTTTAATTATAATTTTTTTTATTACAGTTATCCAAAGTTTTATTTACATACTGGTATTTACATACTGTTTTATTGCATACCTCCCTGCCACCTTCGGCGTCGAACCCCCCCCCCCCCCCCCTCCTCCGATCAGCCTAGCTTCTCGTCACATCTTCTTTATTTCGTTAAGGGGAAGGTGCATTGCGGAAGCCTGAAAAATAGTCACTTAATGGTCACTTTCGAATTTCCGTATTCGATATGCAATGCACCACAGTACGCAATAAAGCACAGTACACGATGCACCACGATTAGCAATACATCACAAAGTACAATACAGCGTGCTATGCGATGCACCACACTATGCAATACGTGAGGAATCGCAATGAGTAGTACCACACAGTACGCAATGCACTTTCACATCTACTACTAACATTCAACCGTACATGCATCTGTGATTCGGTTTGCAATTCAGAAATTTTCCGATGTAGTGTATGATATATTCATCTTCACATGCAGTTTCTTTCCAGAATTTTATTGCTAAATTTTATGTAATAAATCATACTTTTCCCGAAGGTACTTTCTCCCGGAAGCCATCTTGAAACCACCCGAAAATTCAACCAAGTGTTGTCTCTCTGATGAAAGCACCCAAAAAGTTCTCATATGTACGTTCGTTCAAGTCAGGACTTAAATCCTGAGGTTAAAAAAAAAATCGATAGTGAGAAAAATAAAGCAACCATCATGCTTGTGCATGCAGGGTCTGAAAGGGATGAGCAATTTAGCACGATCGTAACACAACACAAAATGCAAAGCCGCTCAACATGCGATGAACCAGAATTCGTCCAGTGCCCAGAATACACAAACATGCAATGTCACGGATACAGTGATGCAAACCCGATGTCGAATGTATCGCCAAATGGCATAAAAACGGCATAATTACTTTTTTAACAGTCATTTCACCGAATTATAAATATTTTTATACAGAGGAGAAAACGTAAACAAAGAGAAAAGTTTTCGAACATAAATGAAATAGCGCTTAGAAATTGTATACTCTTTATACTTGAGCGCATTATCAGCCAATCAGAATCGAGCTAACACGACGTCATAGAAGCATCACTGTATGCGCAATATGAGAGGAGGCGATTTCTTGTAAAAAATCAGGCTGATAGGTTTGGCAAGTTATCGCCAAACAGCAGTTGTCTATTAACGATTTCGCTTTTATTTCGTCATGACGACCCGTTTCTCACACCATAATATTACAAAGACATATAATTTAATAATACTATAATATACCGATCATAATAATAATAATACCATTGACATCCAATCATGACCTCCATATCCTGAAGTAGGACCCCTAGGTTGGGATCTTTTACGGGCCCCCGACCAGACTTTCACGGGGCCCTTTATGATGAATTTATAGCGTGAAAAAACAAAAACAAAAAATGATTAAAATCCCACCGGGACCCAGGGCTGGAACCTTGTCAGCCCACCCCTGGTGGGGATCATGCAATAAATACAGCGACTCGCTAGAATTTAGTATATCCATTATTAAATGTCGCCAGGAAATATGGTGACGCCAAATGAATTAAAAGTTGCGGTAGCCACGTGGTCCACTGTGACGTTTCTATGATGTCACAGTTTGCTTGACTCTAATTGCTTGGTAATGTGTAAAAGTATAAAGATCTCACAATTTCTAAGTGTCAGTCATAAATGATAAAGAATCTTGGTTTTTATTCCTTTTTTTTTGCCAAAAAAAGAGATAATATTCACCTCTTTCGGATTTCTTTTCAACCAAGGTGATGATTCAGCTTAAATTCTGCCCTCTGATGTAAGGCCCCCAAACGTTCATATTCACCATATTTTTAACTGAAAACTTACACAACCCTTTAGGTTGAGACTTAACTCGCTACGGTTAAAAACATTCTTTAGTCAGAAAAATCAACCCACGCACATTTGTGGCACGAGGGTCTGAAAGAGATAAGCAATTAAGCAGGATAACAATACAACACAATACACAATACAGGGCAACATGCGATGAACCAAGATGCCCAGTGTTACACAATACTCATTGTCACAAATACAGTGCAATACGCAATGTACCTTTGAATACCGGACACACCCGGCTTCTCATCTCGGAGAGATATCTAAGCGTTCCCGAAGGATGGGTGTATCCGGGAAGTTTTATTAAAAACAAAGAAGCATTCTTGGTCCCGATAGATCAAATGGTTCCCGACGTATTCGGAAGTTGAAGAACTTCGCGAATCAATTCTGTCGCACAAATCGAGACAGTTTCCATTGCACCAAAACCTGAATTAATTATACTTTTAAATTTGTGACTTTATATATAGCGAACTATCACTACTGAAAGGTATGTTGCAATTTTGAAACCGTTTGTTGTCGGGAGTAGGAGGATCCAAGAGGTCATTCGCAGTTCATGCAAAGATGGGGCTCAACCACACCGTACCACAACGTATTTTCATCTTACTTCGGGAGGAACACTTCGGGAATAGAGTCACTGCGTTGAACCGTTCTCCCTTTACTGGAACAGCCACAGATTGGCCTCCATATTTACTTTCCTTGACTACTTTGTGTGGGGAAAAATTGGACACTATTTTTCCGGAACTATCTTGCAACAATGGGCGAGTTTCAAGATTTTATCTGTGGGACATGTGTGTCCATTTCTGTTGAGTGACTACGGACAGTGACTGAAAATTTTATTGGTTTTTTTATTCCCTCTATGGTTCAACCTCATGAAAACGTATTGTTAAAAATAACATTATAATATAATTTTTAGAAAATATGGATATGAAAGAATGATAACACACATATATTTTTTTAACTCAAACATTACATCAACACAACATTAATTAGAGTTTATTAATTTAAATTAGATAAAATAGTTTAAAAAGGGGTCAAATATACAGTTTGCCTTGATTTTAATGTTAAACAGATCGAATCTTGCTGGTTTAATAGTTTTTACCTTGAATTTTATTCTTAATCTCTTCAATTCTGTGTGACTTTATGAATCTCTAAATACGTTAAATTTCAGCAGCGCTCCAAAACTACACAGGAAATCGACCCCTTCCCGACACTGGGGGAGAAAAAAACTTTCAAAACTCTGCTAAGTTCCATAATCGCCGCTAGATGGCGCTCAGAGGTATAAAGATATGCAACAGTTAATATAACTTATAATAACCATGGCAAAACGTGCGCATCCGCAAAAAACAATGGGCAGAAGATGAAGAGGTTACGTGTTATGGTATTATGGCATCAAGTGCGACCCCGTACGACCAATTATGGCTTTGGGCACATATAGCAGTATTTTCTATGAGGCATTTTGGATCACGTGATATTTCTTTCTTTCTTGAGGGACATACCGTATATACTCGTGTATAAGCCGAGTTTTTTTGTGGAAAAGTTCGTTCCCAAAGTGGGGGGGTCGGCATATACTCGGGTCAGTTTTTTATGAGAAAAAATGGACCCCTGCAATCAGTAGCCATTTTTGTAACAGTGTTCGAGAAACCGGAATTATCGGTGTGAGATATGTTCAAACCCCACAGAACTGATAATGTCAAAGCCGAGGCAAAGAAATCGAAAACATCATTGGCTGCTGGTGGCTAACGTTGATTGTACAGCCTTAGATGTGAGCATTAACAAGCCTCTCAAAGATAGAGCAACTACAAAAAAGTGGTACCTTGAATAAAATTAACATTGGCCTGGTGTGCCAATGGATACATGAGGCGTGGAATTCTGTTTCCGCCGAAATTATCATCCGATCCTTTAAAAAGTGTTGCATCAGCAATGCGATGGACGGAACTAAAGATGATATCCTCTTTGAAAGTGACAATGGCGATGACAGCCCAGATGAGGGAAAAAACGAAGATGCCGCACACCCTATGATAATCTGATGGATTACGATGAGCTTGGAGACGGATTAAAAAGTTTCAATCACATTTTCTATTGTAAATTTCCGTAAGCTATTCATTTTGCATGAAAATATAAGCATTTTTTTTCTCTGAAATGCACGGAGTTTTTAGGGTCGGCTTATACACGGGTTTTCAATTTATTGTGATTTTGGTGGTCCTGAAGTTGGGTACATGGTAACCAATATGGCGACTTCCTGTGCGACACATGAAAGACTCAAATGTAAATTAAAGAACCATGGAAATGGATCGTTTTTTTATTAATTATAATGGGAGCTAGATATTTCGGAATTTTTTCTTAAGGTCAACTTATCGATCTGCCTGTTTTTCCTTCAAAAAATGCTTGATTAAAGCTGCGGAATTTCTTCAATGTAATCTATATGCGCCCATAATTAATTTAAAAACATCTTAAACTATATGGCTTAATGAAATTGCATATTCTCATTTTCCCGCTTGAGACGATATAAACAAAAAGTTGAAATTCAATGTTATTGCATGAATATCCACTCTCAAAAGTTTGTCTGACCCATTATTTTATATTTAATTTTCTGGGCTTCGTATCTCTAAGCGAACTCAATATTTCAAAAATCAAAAATTCAATTTTTAAAATTATTGATGTGGTGGAAAAGCCCACTAAAGTTCCGCATTTCTAGTAAAATAGACAATTTTAACATTGATCTTTATAGGGATCATCTAGTGTTTGTCCCCCTGATGATGATTATGGCATCTATTCGTAAAGCCTCATTGAAATAACACTAAAAGATTCTAAAACACCACAAAAAAATTGAGAAAAGAAATAGGTATAATATTTTTGTGACCATATATTTATCATGTACATACAAATATATACAAGATCATAGATGGTTAAGACTCTATCCTCAACAGTTCTTTTTTAATAAGGTCTAGACTTTGGACCGCCCTGTATAATCTTGGAAGAATATGGAAGACTGGGATTAGAGAAAATTTTTATTTAAAAAAAATGAATAAATTTTTGAGAGAAACAATCATATCATATCTTGAATGAAATGAGAAATACATTTTTTTTAAAGTTGATTTTCCACTTTAAATGGAATTGTTTTATGTGGAAAAGAAGGAAAAGAATAAATCAAACGATCTTTCTTCAAAGTTTTGCGTAAAGTCGATTCCTTTCGTTTAGCGGTTTTGCATTTTAACCAACGTCCCTTCTATAAAACATGGCCTATGAGTTGGAGGAAGAGGAGAAGAGGCTTGTAAAGCAGAAAAGGAACGGAATTGATCTTTGTTTCACTCGCGGGAGACACTTTAGCTTCCTGCGGAACTGATATTTTGTGTTGGGGCGAAAGAAACGTCTCTAGTTTTAAATTATGATCGAGGCGAGATCAGTGCGGGGCATTTTGTCACGGGATTTCTCTCGGTCCAATAGATCTGCATTCTGCCGTTGCTTTTGTGAATTCCTCGTATCAATTTCCGACATTTTACTTTCTTGTTTTGTTTCCAATCGAAAAACATTCGGTTTTCTTTCTTATCGACGTGCAGTATTTGGATTGAAAATACCTAATTTGATGAAACCTGTGTAAAAAAACCACGTCTCTCTCCCCCATGTAATCGCAATTGTCTTGATGAATAATTTGGATTTGAGTAGAGATCCATTAATCTTTAGATCCAATAATAAGAGATCCAGTTCACCGGTCGGTAGATATGCGGTGTTTCTGATGCTTGCGGGCCAGAAAAGTGTAGCTTTTTAGTGATTATATGACCTGCATTTTAAGGAAACTTTCTGCATATCTGGCTGACCCAACGTATCCGTAAAATGTCCCGTTCTTTCCATTATTGTCAACGAGGCTTACTCGAATTTATTGAATCAAGAATGAAGTTGAAATTCACGACTTATAAACAATAATATGATAATTTTGACTCCATCAAAATGAATTATAGTCAAATAAACATACACATCTCACATATTCGTCAAACATATATGTTTTTAAGGGAAATTGTTTACCCGTTGTGACTTGCAGTAGCTTTTTATTTCGTCGCCCCCATTTGTTATTTTCCAACAATTGTAACGATCAACTTTGTTTTGTGTTTAACAGTTTTTTTTTTGACATTAATTTGCCTTTGATGATTTTTCTGTAGTAATTGGCAACTTTGATTGCGTTTGATAACTTTTCGGCTCTAATAAACAACTTTACTTGCATGTTTAGCGATAATCAGTGAAGTCCGTATGTACAGTTGATTAATAAAAGCTGGAAAAACTTTTAGAGAAGATATTACGCGACAATTCAAACAATTTTCATGAAAGAACGCATGGTCTAACATGAAATGTGAACGCGCTAGCGCGTTTAGAAACGGCCGCTGCGCAAATGCTAAAACGACATTCCTGTTTAAATTTATCGGGAGAAAAAGAACACCTTTCACGCAAATATACAACCTGGGGAGGAAGAAGAAAGCGTATGCAGATCTGTTTCACAGTGAATAAACGACGCGGGTGCCAGCCCTGTGAAGTTATTCAAGCGTGCAACCGTTCTAACAGTTGTAACGTATGGGGTAATGGCGCACTTTAGTAATACTAAAAAAACAGATATGCATTTAATTTGCGGAGCTGCAA
Source organism: Pholcus phalangioides (assembly GCF_987345545.1). Taxonomy (NCBI): domain Eukaryota; kingdom Metazoa; phylum Arthropoda; class Arachnida; order Araneae; family Pholcidae; genus Pholcus; species Pholcus phalangioides. The sequence continues at coordinate 14,966,461 of NW_028301607.1, forward strand.
ACAGAAGTATCATAGATGCAGCACGAATGTACAGTGAGCATTTTCCCCACAGGCGGTTGTCCAGAAAGGATCCCGTTTCGCACAGCTGCAGTTGCTAGCGCGGAAACGTTTTTAGATTGGGCAACCGCCTGCGCGGAAAAACGCTCACCGTACGTTCGCGGTGCCTCTACGATACTTCCGTTTGCAGTTTCGTAAATGCGTGAAATTCTTGTCTGCTTTTTTTCGACATTACTAAAGTACGACATTATCTCGTATGTTGCAACTGTTAGAACGGTTGCACGCTGGAATAACTTCACAGGGCTTTCGTCCGCACCTTTTATTCACTGTGACGCAGATTTACATACGGTTTCTTCTTCTTGCCCAGGTTGCATTTGTATGAATGGTGTTTTTTTTTCTACCGATAAATTTCAACAGGATTGACGTTTTGCGTTTGCGGAGCGGCTGTTTCGAAACACGCTAGCGCGTTTGCGTCCCATCTTTTCTCAATCATCCTGCATATGAATGAAATAAGAAAGCCAAGACATTTATCATGTGGTTTACATTGATACTTTTCCAATGGAACACCTTTCGTGGGCCGGATGGAACTCGTGTGCAAGGTATCCCATAAATTTGCAAAAGTACACTTTAATAAGTCATAAAAACTGAAAAAAAAATTATATACTATTTGAATGCAGTTGGAGTAGAAATTATTCTCACGAAGGAAGGGTTTTTGTGGAAAACGAAAGTTTTAATTTGGGTCGTTTTAATTTGGTTTTAATTGTTTTAACTGGGCCGAAAACCCAGTTTTAATTTTTAACCCATAGAGGACGTTGCACGAAAGCAAATGATTGAAAATATGCAAATCAGAGTCCTTAGAAATGCAGAGTGTATGATATAATTTCTGAATTTTCCTCTTATTGATACTTCCATAAGGTTTCCATTGCGATGTTGACATTGGTGAACAGAGTTCTACTGGTGAAGTTGTTTATCTCCAGCTACGAATCACCAGCTGAGAAACTGGCTTTACAAAGGTTTCAGACACAGAAGTGATTGAAGAAAGGTTTGGGTGCTATTACTAATTCTGGATATTTGCACAACGTCCGCTAACAACAAGAATTTCAACTATAGTTTTCTGTACCAAAAAGCATCCATTTGTGAAAATAGCATTTTTTTCGCACACCACATTAAAATTTTAAACCATTTTTTTACGTTTTTTTTATGGATTACAGTCGAATTATGTGTTTCATCGAATACCATTATAGCACAAAATCTCGTTTCAACGAACAAATTTTCTAATCTCCGATTGGCTATAGCAGTAATACCGAAGTCAGAATCGCACTCACAGATGACGTGAGTTAGCCTGCACTTTCAAGGAACCCTACGATTGGCTAAAGTGACAATACTGACGTCACCCTTTTTTACGAAGATGGAGGGCATAGTCAGTGTGGGGTTTCAAGGCGTTTCAACTCCGTCGTTGACGTCATGCAATGACCGCATCAGCCACAACTTCGAAACATCTGCAATACTTTATTATCTACCTAATTCCGATATTGTACTTCTAATCACGCTTTGAATTGTAAACAGCTGTGGTTTATTGGAATCCGTCAATTCCATCCCCGAATTTTTTCCCCGGACATTTCGTCTGCGCTGAATATTATGAGTAAAAAAGTGACTGTGCGATTAATTGCATGAGTCAGTGAGTAACAGTGTGATTGATCATGAATGACTACACGAATGACTACACTCACTTAATCTATCATACGGCGACTCACCCCACTCACTTGTTCACTGCTACGGTCACTCACACCTTCAATTAGTCACTCATACAGTCACGAAGGCACTTACTTAGTCACTCATATGATAACTCGCTCACTCAATTTGTCACTCATAAGGATATTCACTCAAATGGCCACACTCACCACCTCACCGATCTGCACAAAAATTTCAAGGTGTCATTCACGTATTCCTAGAAACTAGCTCGAAACTACTTCGAAAAGCGAGAAAGGCCCTGTCACCGACATCTGAGAGAGATCTCCAACTATGATGCTCTCGAGTTTCTGAGAAACATCTAAAGCCTAAAAACATACACCATACAAAATATGTGTCCGAATTTTGAAAACGTATGAGTGCTTGTGTACATATACATATCTTTGTAGATTATTCAAACATCCATTAGTTCATCTTTCAAGACAATTTTTAAGAGTCTCACGAACGAAGACATCAAATATGCGAGGAACTGATGGATAAGGCAATTTTTCACAACACAAAATGTAACTTTTTATTTTTTATCATTTTTCCATTGAATGTTATCATTTTATACCATTGTGCTACTCCAAGATGAAGAAGAATAGGGCTCTTTTGAACGCGGCGCTCTATATAACCAACGTTCAACGGTCACGATCACGGTCAACCAAAACTATAATTGTTTAAAAGTGCATTTCGAAGCATTAACACCACACCTTAAATAGAGAAATCATGTAAATTGTTCGACGGCGAGTTTTTGAGATATAGTTCCAGTGAAAAATACCGGCATATTTATTTATCTCTTTACTCTAGTAAAATATGCATGGAGACACGTTAGGACGATATCTGGACATTCGATCATATTTTAGTGAGAGGAAATGCAGTTTCCCGTCCGGACAGCTGATTATCACACACGCCAACGCATTCTGAAGTCATATCTGAGGCACCCCCCCGTTCTCATTTCTCGTTCGGATTTGACAGAGGTTTCTGCGGCCTGAATTATCAGATGAAAGATGCAATGCATATATGCATGAGTTTTGCAAGTATGCGAATTCCGTGCACATCTCCATGATGGGAAAAGTAACGAGGAACGCTTCCGGCGTTCGGGTCCGCGAAACCTATTTCAAGATCGATGCAGGATCTGAAGGGGAAAAAAATTTACATTTTCTAGATTGTAAATGCCCTGATTATAGCACTGATATTGAATTTGGAAAAAAATATATATATCTGCATATATGTATGTTTGGAATCAAACACACAGAACTACATAAAGGGACAATGGAATTTTACGAAATTTTATACAAGAATGATTGACTGCTGTGAAGTTTGAATTCATGCAATAGTATTCAAAAATGAATATATTTCGCAAATGGAAATATAGCTAGTGAATCCCATGTATCGCAGATACGTTATGTAAAACCGGATTATCTTACAGGTCATCGACACATTGGTTCTTATTTTGAAGAAACGTTATATTTTCTATGCAAATTTCGGAAAAAATTGACTTGTTATATCATATGTTCAATTTACATTATTTCTAAATATTTCTGTATTTTCCCAAACATTAAGGATCATTTTAATTGTAAACCATTTTTCCTCTAGACAGAACTAATCACATCTAAGTTAGAGTTTCTCTACTTTTGGACTGTACCAGTAGTCAATTCCTCAACAATATTATCATTAAACCGGAGCCGCCGTAAAGGATGCTATAATATCCTGTGGTCCCACCAGGGTTCGCACTTGTAGTAGCCATTTCTTTGTAAATTCTGAATTTTCATCCATTCTGGAATTATTTTTTTTCATGGCTTTAACTTCATTTCGGGATTTCTTTCTTTCATTTATTATGAATTTAAATAAATTATTTTAGTTATTGTGAATTAAATTTATTTCCTTTATTTGTTTGCGATTTTCATCAATATTCTACAAATATTTCTCCTATTTGTTTGGACTCTCAGACTATTACTTTCATTAGGTCCCACTTTTAATTAGCTTTTTTTCAAAGCAGCAATTATCGTACATACAATAATTGGTTGCATCAAATGATTTGAATTAGGCTATAATTATATAAAGAAATTAAATATAGAGGAGTTTTTTTCCCCTTTTTTCATGTGCATGAATTGTCGTTTCAGCTTTCAGATAATATTTCAATGTCTTTTTAAATGAAAAATCATATGCATTGTGCACCTTGTTAGTTATTCGAATCATCGAGTGCATTTATTTTATTTGTTTAGATTTTCCGAGTCCTGATGAAATAGAAACTGTTCTGCATCACTGATCTCACAGATGTTTCTGACCACAGTGACAATGACTGACCTACAATTTTCTGTGATGGAAAAGACTCTGACGAACGTGGTTCAGATGGTGAAACTCCAGTTGCTAATAAGATCAGCATAAATAGAAAAGCCAAGGAACTCTTATTGGAGGCAGCCTATAATACACCCATGGGAGGAATAGACCTGTGCGATAGATATTTGGCATATCACCGGTGTGTAAATAAACAAATGACCTATTAGAGTTTTCACTCACTTTGTCGATCTTGTTATTTCGAATCGTTGGGTGATGTCACAAAAAAAAAAAAAAAAAATAATAATAATAATAGCGTAAGTGCCTATATTGAATATAGAATGGTTGTTGCATCAGCACGTATGAAGAAAATATATAATATTTCCAGTAGAGGAAGGCTTGCATTTTTTGGAATGTTCCGAAGATGATTAAGAACCTAAGAGAAATGAGCGAAAAATTGTTCCTCAACCCATGAAATATGTTCGCCTGAATGAGCGAATCTATTTACCCGATACACGGACGATGAAAAATGCAGATTACCAGGATGCAAATCATGAACCAGGGTGATCTGTACAAAATGACAAATGTATTTTTGTGATTTGAAAAATAATTGTTTAAAAAAAATATATATCATCTGATGTAAGAAAATACCATATTGTTCCATTGTATATATTCCATTGTATGTCTTTTTCTGACACCTGCTGTAAGTTCATGCCACATATTATTGTGTTTAAAATTTATAAATAGTAAGTATACATCTAACTACACATTTCACTATGGTTAAAATATTTTGTTCATTAGAAATTTGAATCCTTGGGTACACATATGTGCACCTAAAATTTCTAGCCCTCTCGAAATCCTTACAGAATAATTTTATTTTCCAGTACAGTCTACGAAGGAACATATGAGATCGCTAAAGGAACATATGAGATCGACAAAGATTTTTTTGCAGCTTTTTTTTTGAAACTTCGGGTTGGAAGTAGTTATATTTTCCGACCTTTCGGGAGGTCATAAAGCTTATTTAGACTATTCTCCGGCATAGCCTGAAATGCACTGCAAATCTTCAAATCAATAAAAAAATAGTTATATAAGTGGACCTTTGTGAATTTCACACTTATCCTGTCAGATGAATCAGTGTTAGAGGATATACAGTGCACGCCGCTTTATGTGATCACGTAGGAACTCTGGGTTCATGATAACAACAACCAATTGATAATTACACTTGAAATATCTTGATTGTAAGTATGATGACCATACGTCCCGTTCAACCAAATGGGACGTAAAGGAACAGGTCAACTCACTTATTTCCAACACACATAACAGCTTCCAGAATTTTAAATTGTGAATTTTTTTGATATTGTTGTAGAAATGGAGTTATTTCTCCCCTTAAGTCCAGCGTGCTTCAATCCTACCTACCAAATATGCAACCAGAAAAATAAATTCGACGAAAAAAAAGGACAACATAAACCTGTTAGAAAAAAGAACAGGTTTTTTCCCCTGTTATGATATTCATCAATTACATACTTTGCGAAAGTGATAACATTATCGGTAATTCTAATGAGTGGCTGTATTTTCAAATTCAACAAAAAGGAAAACGAAATTCAGCGTGTAAATCTGACAAGTTCGGAAAATAAATTTCGAGTTCATTCATTATTTTTCGTTCATAAGTCCATGTAAGAGTATTTGATGAGTTAAGCAGCTAATACTTTCGAGTAGCATGAACTCAAAATTGACTCCTTGAGAATCTCAACATTTCTCTACTAAACACATTCTTAAGAGTTTTGTTTATACGTACAGTTTCTCCATCCCCCACCCAAAAATAGCTTAGTTTATTTTTCTGTACTTTTAAAGCTGTTCATATATATATTCAAAAATTCAATTTATTTATTTTCATATGCTTGACTTTTTAGTCCTTTTTTTGAGATTTTAGACTTTATAAACAATAAAAAATTCATAACCAAAGAGCAATTGGAAATACAAACAAAAAAAAAGAACTTTGTTTCTCAATCTGATATTTATTTCAGAAAACTAGAAAAAAGTGCATAAGCATTAGTAAACGTTTTTTTTTTCTCTCTCTCTGTGATAGTAAATCCATTGCTGGTAGTTTTCTTATAAATAAGATATATTTCTTGTTCTTTTGTTCTTTATGGTTCTACTACTAGTAGTAGTATTGCTTTGCTGGAAAATCTTAGGAGAAAAAAGAAAAAGGAGAATTTATCCGGAACCATTATCGAAGAAATAATACCGATAAGCAATACACGCTTGTTAGGCTTATCTTTTTACAATCAATCAAAGTATATCAAATGTAGTCTTTTCTCCTTCCTTGTCAAGTTTTCAATCCTTCTACTGTAATATACGATATGAAGAAAGATACAAGAAGAATAAATAAGAAATCTTCTTAGACGAAAGAGATAAAAGAAAAAATTGCAAAGAGTTGTAAAAGGAAATGGGTTTTTAAGAAAAAATAAATAGATAATTTATTTTATTTTCTTATTATTTCTTTTCTTTCTTGAATGATTCCGTCTTCAGTTTCTTTCATTGTTATTTCCTTTTTATTTTTATATATTTCATTGTGAGATTGAGAAGACAAATGCAGACCTGATTTGTGACATTACTAGTTGTTCTTCATCGGGCATTGAAGTGGTAATGACATCTATATTGGATAGGCTTTCGTTTGTCTCTTTCCGGAAATTGATGCATTAAATTCTTGTTCTGTAGTTGGAGTTGACAATGCGTGAAAAAACATCTACTTGTCAAGATTTATATGCGAGTATATACGGGATCAGAGAAAATGAAACGAGGAAAAAATTTAAGAAAACGTTCTGTGCAATTTTGCATAAAAAGAAGAATTGGGAGATTATTTTTTCTTGATGAGTTATGGTCTGAAACTAGTTGCTGTTTTTTTTTCTTTCCGTGATAATTAATGTTTCTATGATGGCAATAATTTGTCTGGAAACAAATATTTTAATAGATTTTTACTTTATATTTCAGTAGAGTTTTCTACATTGTATTTCTACTGCAGTATCCCGTAAGAAGTTGGGGACCATACCTGCAGAGGGATTTATACTGGGTTGAGGGGGTTCAGAGAAGAGCTACACTTGATGGTAAACAAGACTTGAGCTATAAAGAAAGACTTGAATATGGTTACATTGGAAGAACGCACATTTATTCTTTAATATTCTTTAAAACAGCATAACAATTGTTTGTTGAGCGGTTCGAAAGACCGGAGCGACTGCCTTTCGAATGTTAGTGACAACTTTGTGCCGAAGGTCAAAGATTTTAAAACTATATAATAAGTATTTAAAAATATTTGATTACTATCTGAAAACATTAATCAGTCAGTGGTTGAGAAAACTTCGAGTCTCAAATACAAGCCGATCTCCAATTCGATAAAGTCTCTCCGCAGAGTGTAGGAAACCTTCAACAAGATTGAAGGTAATAACATGTAAGATCATAACATGTAAATCTAGGAATCTGCCATTTTCACTTCCAATATGGAAATAGGATGGCAGCTGCACTATAACATTAAACAAAGATTACTCTCACTGGCATAAAGAGGCCGACGTTATAACAACACGTATACTCAGAACACTCATTCTGATTCCTATCAATTTTTTCTATAAATTTCCCAGAAGGATGTTTACGAGGTGCTTGGACGGTCAAGTAGATGTAGTGTATTTAGAAATGTTCCATTCCCATCAGTTAGTAAATTACATGTATTGATTGAGTATCGCTTTTCATTTTTAAAGCGTGGTTATGGATTACTTTGAAATTTACATTGGCGTGTATGATGGCACATCACTGCCATTCTACGCAGGTAGAAAAAAATAGCGGGAAAGTTGGTCTCTCACAATGAAAAAGAAATATAAAACGATCAGTTATTATTATTGCATTCATATTCCGACGTATGCCAGTAATTCGTACCAAGACTCACGAGGACGACCTAAGTCCAGGAACTTTTCTAATGGTAATATCCCCCTTTCTCCTGAGGAGGAGCACGGAGGTAAATTCTTTGAAAACACATCTAATTGAGAAAAAATATATTTAGGACAAGACTATATACGTAAATGCAGCGTATCGTAAGACTAGAAGAAATTATTTGGGGTATAACTGTATTGAGATTTACAACAATTATAATGTTTATTATGGAATGTTAAACTACTTATGCTTATATTCCTAACGAGCTGGTACATGAAGTAACATGTTTCGTGCGTATATGCGTGGCCCTAACATATATATGTTGTCAGAATTATGCTTGCTTCTGGTTATACTGATGCTGTCATCTGCCTTCCATTTTTTGAAGTGCGAAAATATTTGGTGTTTAAAATAGTATAAAATATTTTAATTCTTTAGTGGATAATAAATTGTTTGGGGTGGGATCACATAAGTAAAACATGGTTAAAATGCTTTTATCACTGGGAAATATTGTATATACACCACCATAGGCAACGTAATTTTCGTGCCCTTTGGCTCCCGAAGTCTTGAACACAAAGAAAAACCGACCGGCAATACAGCGCCATCTATCTTATTCGCGTGACGTTCCTATAGACTTCCCTATTTGAATATGGATTATTTTCTCATTTTGATGTAAACTGGCCCTTCAAGATATTACGGGAAGTTTTGAGGCAACGGGCATTAAATCTTTTTGTTTTCTTATGGCTTATATAGTTTCAGACAAATTTTGAGCTTCACGTATTACTCTGAAGTGTTATTATTAATTCTCACGAAAGAGGCAATTTATCATATCCAATACACAAAATCAATATTTCTCATGATCAGGATTCTCAAGCATATCTTCTTCAGAAAAAATAAATAAAATTCTGAATTAATCCACGTACTAAGAATAAAATTCAACCTCCCACGCGTTTAATTCAACATAAATATCATCTTATGAAAGTATTCATCGGTAACAGAGAAAAGTAAAAGCTCATCTCTAGACTTATTTTCTCATTAATTTTATTCATGAGGTTCACAACAAAACACACGGTGAGGAATAAATAAAGAAATAAGGAGAGAAGAAAATGCATTTCTTCAAGCAGAAAATGACGCAAAAAAAAAAATAGATAAATAAAAAATACCCCCATATATGATATAATTTTTTTTCGCGTTTACTAAATGGGCTGTCTCTATGGAGTTTGCAACCATTACACGTGAGGCAAAATCCCATAGTTAATGCGATAGGATTTTTTTTTAATATTTTATTTTCTCTCTCTTTTCGTTTCTGGTGCTTAGTACATTGGAGTAAAAGCAAAAGAAGAAGAGAAAAAAAGTTATATTGTTCTCTTAGATTCCCTAATGGAACCTTTCTTTAAGTACGATGTCGTTTGAAGCTTCTTTGAGAGCACATTTTGATTGATGTGGTGAAGAAAGAGAGAGAGGAGAGAAACTTTTTTTTTTATCTTCTATATAAAATTTTCTTCTTTTTTTTTTATCTTCTTTCTAACAAACAAAAACTTAGAGTTTTTAAGAGATCTTAAACACTCAGTGGGATTTCTTCGGTTTTTAGTTTCATTGATCTGTGTAATTAACAAACGCATCTACATCTGTAATCCTGATTGATTTTGCTAACATGGGAATGAAGAGGCGGAAAAAATTTTGATCTTTTTTTTTAACGCACTGTCTAGTTTTGTATCTGTATTTGTCCAATGAAAGAAACTCAAAAAATATAAAATACAGAACGACAAAGTAATTCCACTCATTTAATCAACAGAATACCGAAAGAATGTTTTGTAAAGGTCAAATAAAACTTTCATATATTTTAAAAATATTTCTACTCTTATTTCTTCAAAAAAAAAGAAAACTCAACAACGTCAGTGAAAAACCATGTATGTATTTGTACAGTAAAACCCCTCTTTTGCGGGCACTCACGAGACAAAAAAATTTTCGTTAAAGAGGGGTGACTCTACCTGAATAGGTTCCTGTATTACGTGTGATATAGACATATAGTAATAACAGTTACTGATTTTCTTTATTTGATTATGAAAGAAATTCTGACATTACGAGATGCGTTCAAGGTCATGAAAATCCATAATTATCCCATAGATACGAAATTGAAATTACAAAAGGAATATTATACAAAGTTTACATACTGAATTAAGATATTTTGGAAAAAAAACTAATCAGTCGCAGTGTGGTTGATGTTGCTGAGTATTCAGAAAAAACTCATTAAAAATGTATTTTAAGTTGAAAGACTAAATCCAATAACTTTCCGTCACTGCGTTCGCAGAAACGCAGAATTCAGTCAATTCATTGAATTCATTTACAAGAGAGAACGAACTCCAATTTCACGTTTTTCCTATAATTGAGACATCAGTTTTTTCTCTTAGTATTGAAAGTGACAATTACTAGAGCTGACCGTATTGAACAACGTGGAATAGTGTAATAATGTAGAAGCACAACTAACGAGACATGATTTCAGATTCTCAACGGACATCACATGTGTCTAACATTGACAAAAAACATTGACAAGGAAAAATTTCATTCAAAAGTAGTCATACATAAAAATGTTGATCAAATATTTAACGTTTCTTACCATGTAGTGAGCATAATTCGAACTAAAATTTCAGCAATTGCGGTCCATACAGGGTTTTCAGTCCAATGGAACGAGTAGTAAAAATGATGTCCATTACCGTATCTGAGAGTGACCGTTAAACAGGGGTACGAAATGCATTATTTAAATAGGCTTTTTGCTGGGATAATTCAATTTGATCGTAAAACAAGGTTAACCGTAAAGAGAGAGAGTTGTCGACTGCCCAATAATTACACACGTGATTCTTTGTGAAAAACTAATATAGAAAATAATTTTTCCGTTTTACTATTGGGCGAATATTTACACATTGTCGTCGAAATACAAACTTCTACGTTTTTACGAATCTGTGATTCTAGAGCGGAGCGGATCACGTTAAAGTACGTATTTATTAGACTTGCGGTGGAGAGCGGGTGTCGTTTATGCATGCAACGCATGCGTCCGCGGCGCAATATACCCGCATACAGGGTATTAAAGGAGTTAGAACGTTTTCAAATTTTGTGACGTGCCAGTTTTCTAACGGTCAGTTACACGCCAAATACGAAACGAAAAAAAAAACCCTATGCAATAGTTTGCTGCTAATTGAATATGAACTGAAATATTCAATTCCGTTAAAAGCCAAGTTCGGTTAACGAAATCAGGAAGATTGCTAGATGCAAATTGCCTTTTTTGTATAGCTTATGGGAGTTGCTAAGAAGCCAAACTCACAGGGGTTTTCCCTTGTCGTGAACCTAACATTAAGTTTGTTCCTGTATAGTGGATAATGCATAATAAGCATTACACAAAAACAAACTTCACATTAGGTTCACAACACGTACACGCACATTTCAACATATACTGATTCCTTATAAGTTCCGCAAAGGAATATGGATGAGGTACTTGTGTGGTTTAGGAGTATTAGTAGTAGGAGGCCTTCCTTCAATCGTAAAGAGTTGTTGGGACAATGAAGTATCGGTTTTTCCTGATTTCGATTCTCCCCCGACAAAAGACCGCAAAAGATTAACCGACACAGCAGAAATCAACGAAACCCCTGTACCCTTTTTATGAAGTAAATTTTATTCCGATTTACAGTAGGTGCAAAGAAAATGGATATAATAAATGTATTTCCATTGAGAAATCAACTTTATAAATTATTCAGTGGGTCTAGGCTTGACATTACTAAGGGAAAAGAAAACCTTTTAAGAACGTTAGATATCTCGTTATTGCCGGTTGGAGGGTAAAATGAATCTGAAGTATTAATTTTTGGATGCATTGCACGTTTAATAGGTTGTTATATATTCCCTTCTAATCCTTTAGAAAAGTGCGCAAATGCGGATTGCATTTTCATAAAAGAATCGAATTCGTCAAAAAGTTGAAGATTTTTTAATGTCGGACATAAATTTCCGATTGCATTTGTTTGTAAATTTTTCACTTACGAACACGTTTTACTCTTCGTATGTATGTTCCTTTTCAATCTTTCATTTCAAATTCCTAGGTTCAATACCAGCTACATATCTGGAGACGTAATCGCACATACACAATCCCACTTCCACCGGATCATACAGATATGAGCACTTATCAGTAAAATCAATATATATCTTGTAATGGAAAATTTACAGAGCTGTAACAAACTCCTTAATTTTGACAACTCTTTCTGTGTCGTACGAGAGAGAACGGAACGGCTCGATTTTTTTAAAAGTATTATGTTGCGGATCTATACTATTTTAGCTTGGTTTCTGGAAATCAAACCACCGACTGTACAGGATGAAACAAGCAGTTTCATATTTATTTTAACTAGTTGCCAACGAAGAACCTACCCCATCACACTTAGAAGGCGCGTTTGCGTTTCATGTTAGACCATACATTATTTGATGACAATTGTTTGTATTGGTGTGTCAAAAAATCGCGATTGGGCCCGAACCGGGACATATGGTCAAAGTAGATAAAGTCATCTCGCCAATTTCGGATGTCTAAAAGTTGAATTGACACTGACTGTTTGGCGATTTTTTTCCCCAAAAAGAATGAAATACACTTTGTTATTTGACGCAATGACGACAATTTACATTACGCTTAAGACGACATTTTGGAAATTAAAAACAAGAGCAAAACTTTTTTTTTAGTAAAATTGTTTGGGAGTAATTTCTACTCAAATTAAGGATTTTTAACGATTACCGTCGAAATTCGGAAGATAATGAATGGGAGTCTGGGACATGGAGTAGAAATCATGGAGTCTCCTGGAAAATCCACGTGATTTGCCAGCTATTACATTAAGCATTTATACGTGTAAACATATTCAATATATCTATACATGCTTCAGTCCTACCTATCGATGGATTTTCATACAATTTTTCTAAATTTGAAATTAATGACAGGCACATCGTTTGAATTATCTGTAGTACAAAATTTTTTCTCATTTGTTGCATTAAAATACACTCCAGATGCTCCCTGAAGTAGGGAACTCATTTTTCGCTGGCCGTGCATATTTTTCTATCCTGGATCAGTTAGATATGACCAGACACTTCTGAAGGATGGACAGGTTGGCTCGCTTTCATGACATCAAAGTTGGAAAATCAACAGAAAACTAGGCCCAGGTGACCACAAAATAGGTTCATTTTTTCAATGCCCGTCAATGACTTAGAAATTTGAGTTATTTCATAATGTTATTTAATTTTCGGCGGTGTTGCATGTTGATTAGGTGCTACGATGTGTATAACATGTTGATGAAATCTCACTACACTCGATGTTGTTGAACTGAAAATAGGAATTTACACGGCAATTCACTCTCTCTATCACAGTAATAATATTTCAAGTAAACTTCTCTCGTGCTTTTTTTGTTTTGTTTGTCACAGTTAATAAATGTTTTATGTATGGTTACGCCTTCAGGTTATTTCTCGCAGAAAAGAGTCATGTTGTGAAATTTTCATTCTATTTGTGAAAGGAACAAAGAAAAAAAAAATAAATAAAAAATAAAAATAACTAAGGAGAGATGGAAAAAAAATTTTTTAATTAATTTTCTTTCTTGACTCGGACGTTTCCAGTCATCAGCTTTCGTTGAATCTCTTGAGAAATGGAGGTTTCTTCTCTTTTATCTATTCTCTTATTACGTATTTTTTTTCAGGTTTTCTGGGAGAAAATGACAGTAAAAATAAGTTTTTATCACTTTTTCCTCTCTCTCTCTTTTTCCTATCAAGAAAAGACAAAATAAAAATAAATAAACTAGTTTTTCGTAAAGTTATTTTCTCAGAAAAATACATTCTGCAAGTTTATACCCGAGAAATAAGAAGAAGAAAAAACAAAAGAGTTGTATATGTATATAAATCATCTGACATACGATTAAGAAAACAACGAATAATGTTAATGAGGTTGCGTCTCGGAGTTGTTGACTTCATTCAAATTCAAGAAATGTTTTATTTATTTTATTTTTTTTACTTGATATTTTTGAATGGACTCTTCTTTATCTGAAAAGAATGAATTCCAATTTCAACCTTTGTTTTCTCTAATATATATATTTTTTCTATTTCTCTGGAATTTAGTTTTGCTTTGACATTGCCTAGTTATTCCAACATGCAAGTATATTTTCGTATTTTAGCATTTAGTTAATACGCGTTAGTAGTTTGTTTTCATTTGAGGATTTTTTTTGTTTTTCAGATCCTACGACTGAACCAGACATGCACCTCGTTCATATTCCTGTGCAGAACTTCTAACGAGTTGGTGCATAATGGAATGTGCGTGTGTGTATGTAATGAATCTTCAAGTTTGTTATGTGTAGTGCCGCCATCTGCCATCAATTTTTCTAACTATTCATGAAATGTAATAAATGAATAGTACACCGTTGTACGCCTGTTGCTCTCTGCGGTGAGTTTTTCAGATCCTAATAATAGTGTTAAAAAACAAAACAAAAAATTGTCAGTATGTAGTACAAGGAGTGTTTTACTAGGACTGTGCGAAAGAAATAAAAATTCATTGGTTAAAGTGGGTTAAAAAAATAAATGGCATACATGAACGACACTGCTTGGCTCTTTCTGCCTCGTCGTTGGAAAATGTTCGTCGCCGGGGGTTGCTGTGAGTGTGAGTCTTCTGATTTTCGCTATTTCATTTTTGTTGGGCAGTCAGTGCGCTTGTAAAATGGGAAGTAAGAGTATGTCGAAACTGTGTTTTTTGCATGGGATTTCTTTTGCCAGCCATCCTGCGGCATGCGATAATGTATCTAATGCTTATATTTCATTAATTGAATATGATATGAATGCACGTAGTGACGCCGACAAGGCCCCTAACGAAGCTAGTGTAAGACACGACCTAATAGTCGCCATACTAAAAACTCTCGACATGCATTCGTCCCGTACGAGACATGCAGAGATTAAATCGTCTTCAAGAGGCGCGTGCAGTGGTAACAATTCTTTCTGTGAACTTATTGAACTGGGCTTTAGGCTCATAAACTGTGAAGTTGATTATGACAAGTACGAAATTGAGGATGCTATGATATGGAAACTGGGTGTAGTGCTCGATGCCGAGGCATCATCTTGTGGTATATTTCGCAAAAACAGCCCTTCTCCCCGCCAATAATCTGATGACGATGCAAATAGCGTCAATGGAAAATAGGTCAGAAGAAAAAGAGAAATAGGAAGAAAAAGAAGAGAGATAATGGCCCGAAGGACATTATTTGTGACCCCCATTACTGTAGAAAGGTGTGAGGTGCCCCAGGGTTCCCTGTGTAATGATGATTCAAACGAATCCCCACTTATTAGTGCCTACACTGTGGCCAGCGCATCAAAGGTCGATTGGACCAATGCTGAAACAGCAAGTAATTACGTAGTCGCTCCAGCCAATGGGCAAACAGCTACTTGTGACGTCATTGCTACAGCCAATCAGGACTCAACCAGCAATAAGACGCGCAGGAGCGATGTCATTGAAGCTGTACCATCAACAAGTACCGTAGGAAATAAGGGAAATACAGGCGGGGTGAGCAAGACCCGATATGCACCAACTGTGGAGGAAAACACAATGCAAATTACAGAGACTGTTTATCGTGCCCCACTAACAAAGTCAGAATGGCCAGAAATGAAAACACGACAAGACGTCCAGATATACCAAGAAACTGACCAAATATTGGTATGCATAATCGTGAAAATGATAGACAATCCAACAAGTTGAGACCAAGTCACACATCTCAATATAAATCTCAAGATGACCATGATGATGACTGCTCAAGCGTCAGTTCAGCCAGAGGCTGGCCCAAAGGAAGGAAGGGAAGGTTCAACGAACCTAAAAGGACTTCTACTGCACCAACGGCAGAGACAGTGCCAACTCATGATGATGAGAGTGTCGTGGTTCAGCGGGCTACCGACGAGATGGTGCCTTTTGCCAAAATACTGAGGTCCCCTCCTCGACGAAGTGAATCACCGGCAACAGCTGTTAAAGACGTGCGGGTCTCCAAAGCAGCTTCCAATAGCAGTAAAGTAACAAACTGTAATGTGGTGAAACCAACAGAATCAACGATCTGACATGTGTGGTGGCAACCGTGTGGAAAAAGAACCCACGGAAATAGCAAATAACGATATCAATACGAACTCTAATAGCATAATTTTCCCGATTCAACAACTAATATCTATTACGAAGGACTGCTTTCTGAAAATCCTCAGAGCTACTTCAAACGAGGAGAAAATAGAAATCTTCTTCAACTGTTTTCTAACTGCAGCTGAACACTTATTTGCTTCAACACTCACAAATGTCTAGCTCATCAAACATTGTGTTGCATAACATGAAGATCATGACTTGGAATGCCCAAAGCTTGGTCTCTAGCATGGCTGAGTTCAGGGACATCCTTGACACTGAGGGTGTTCACTTGGCACTGGTGGGCGAAACTTGGCTTCATCCTTATCACACTGCCAGCAAATTATGTCTGTATCAGACAGGATAGAAGCTTTGGCCCAGGGGGACGAGTAGCTATATATGTAAAGCGACACATTAATTATGATATTATTCAGCTACCTCCCTCGACACAATGTGAGGTAATAGCAATAGAGATCTACGTAAACAATCAAATTAGGATAGGAGTGTGCTATACACCTCCGAGAAACACTATAGACATTCCACTTTTTAACGAATTTTTCAATTGTCAGTATCCAGTGATAATGTGTGGCGACATGAATGCTAAATCCTTTCTGTGGAACTCGTACTCTACAAACACCCAAGGCAGGGTGCTCGAAAATTTTTGTATCAGAAAGAGCATTCAACCTTATGCGCCATACACTCCAACTCATTTTCCTGACCAGGCTGGCCAGTCACCAGATATTCTTGACATAGCGCTTGCTAAGAACCTTACGTTTGCTATGTCGGTTCACGTTCAACCTGTAGCGAAAGCTGGCCAGAATCACCTTGCCTTCCTTCACGGGTGGCAATATTGATCAAATTGAATCTGACATTGTTTCTCACAGAAACCAACACTGCTAAGGAATCCACCCGAGATGCTCCCATTAAAAATCCAGTGGGTATTCCCCGCTGGATTAAAGAACGCATCAAATTAAAAAACAAATTTAGGAGGAAATGGCAAAAAACGTTAAATCCGTGCCACCAAGATAGATGCAGATCTATAAAAAGACAAGTATCTAGAGAAATCACAGAATTTATGAGTGAGCGTTACTTCAGCTTTTTACGTGAGGCAAATTGTGCTGATGGCACGTTATACAAAGTGTATAAAACATGTAAGCCCACTTATTCGAGGATTCCTCCGATTGTCGGCACAAGCGGAACAGTATATAGTGACAGTGATAAAATGAAAATATTTGCTGACACATATGAGAGACAGTTCTCTCCATGTGATAACACTCCTCCTCAGCTTATTGTTGACAGAGAAGTTCAAGTATTCTTTAGGGATATTCCCCAGAACAACCCTCTGCTTCATTTCCTGCGAACACTGAAGAAGTAACAAACATTATCAAAAACCTCAAAAAGAAAAAAGCACCTGGTCAGGACACCATCACCAACGACACTATCAAGAATCTCCCCGAAAATATGGTTCGGCAGCTGGTTAACATATTCAATGAATTACTAGGCACAAACCACTTTCCGGCAGAATGGAAACTCGCTAAAGTTAAGGTCATCCCTAAAGCTGGACATGACCTACACTATCCACCGAATTGGCGCCCAATATCACTTCTCAGTTCATTAGGGAAACTTTTTGAGAGAGTGGTAGACGTCAGACTACACAAATTTGTAGAGGACAATAACATTATCGGTCCAGAGCAGCACGGTTTCCGCAGCAAGCACTCGACCACCACTCAATTATTGCAGTTCGTAGAGCGAATTCAAGAAGCCAAAATTTATAGACACTGCAGCAGTAGCATTTTTCGATTTAAAGAAATCTTTTGATAAAGTTTATCACAATGGGCCAATGATTCGCATGGGAATGTCGTATAACATCATCAAATTTGTGAGCAATTATCTCGACTCGCGCTCCTTCCGAGTACAGATAAATGACTCAATATCTAATTCTAGACAGATTCGTTCATCAATAGCTCAGGCAAGTGTGTTAGGTTCCATCCTACACAATTTTCATATGAATGACTTCCCAGTTGCCCCTAAGGGTTTCACCGATCTTTATGCCGACGATAGTGCTCTTTGTTGCACAGATAAAGACCCTGGCAAGGCCCAATCAAACTTGCAAGAAATGGTAAGATTGGTCGAGCGCTGGTGTGTGCGAACCCGTGTTGAACTGAATGCAGATAAAACCAAATTCATGTGGTTCACTAACAAATCCTCATTACCACAACAAGCACACATAGAGGTACAAAGATTTATAATCAACCCAGTCATTCACAATTAATATTTGGGGGTGATAATGGACAAGAGATATTCAGTTTCTCCCGGCAGTGTGTTGATGCCATCCGTAGGGCGACCGTGGCCTCGGTCATGCTCAACAGACAAAGCCACAGGCACTCAAATCTTTCAATTCGAAATAAAATTATTCTGTATAAGATGGCAATTAGACCGATTATTCTGTATGCTGCGCCTGTCTGGTTGTTCTCGAAGAAAATGAATATCATCGCTCTGGAGAGATTTCAGAACAAGACTCTGAGGAGATACACCGGACTACCTCGGTACGTTAGAAACGTTAATATCAGACGTGATTCCGGAGTGGCTGATGTAACGTCATATGCAAAGAAACTGGCAAAGAACTTATTTGATAAATTGAACGATTCAGAATTTTCACACCTTGCGGAGATTTCATCATACGACAGTAGACACAAAGCACGATTAAAAAGACCAAAAAATTTTCTACACATGCCTCGACCTGTGTTGTCAAGTCTATGAACATTTGAAAACTACGAAATTTTAGCTCAGCTCTTGAGAGCTCTTGAGAGCCGAGCTTGAAAGAGAAAAAAAAAACAAACCCTTGGGTCTCAGGTGAATCTACGTCTTCACCCACCTTATTAGAATCTAACTATCATCGCAAAGCGCACTACTGCACAGGAATTGGCAGAGTCATGATGAAGGGGGTTTGATGGATTATAACTATCCATTGGAACCCCGTTCCACCAATTACGGTTTTCGGTTTCCGGAAAATTCATTGGTTGTTTTCAAACCTGAAAAATAACATAATAAGTTAGGTGGGGGGGGGGGGCGTCCTTACCAGATCCGGGGCCTAGTGCAATAATAGTAGCGGTTCCTCTTAAATATGTTTTGTTTTATTTCGTGTGAGAGAGAAATCGAAAATTCAGAAAATGAAAATCATGAAAATACAGAATATATGAAAGAAATAATTAAAACAACTATGAAAATTTAGAATGAAGTAAAGAAAGAATTCCACAGTTGATGAAAATACAGAATAAATGGAATAAATAGTTTCAGAATAAAAGAAATAAATATTTTTCAAAATAAATGAAAGAAATAGCTTCAGGAAAAATGAAAAAAATACTTTCAGAATTGATGAAAATTGAGAATCTCTATGAAAAAACACAATTACAGTAATGGAGGAAAACAGAATTTATGAAAGAAATAATTACATTAAATAATAGAAAGAAATAATTCAGAATTACTTTATTCTAGATGAAAATGTAGGATTTCATAAGGGCAAATCCTGCATTTCCTTCTGAAATCCTGAAACTTTGAGCCTCCATTATGACATCACTTAAAGGGTTGAATTTCGAAAGAAAAAACCTCTTATTGAGTCTTTACGTCATGTAATAAAACTATGTAATATTGACCAAATTTTATTTTATAGCTCCCACGGTTTCGGCTCGGCGATAATGAATCATTCAGTCAGTAAGGACATATTATTTTATATAGAGAATGCCCTATAACTGCTAGCAAGGTCTTTACCTGAGCAACCGTCCGTCGTGGAGGAATGCTTCCAATTTAGATACTCAACAGGCGTTCAAAAATTACCCTGCACCAGTTTTGAGAGTGAAAGTACAGTGTGCAACAAAATAAAAAAAAAACTAAATTTTTAAATGGTCCCATGTACTATAATTTTCAATCAGAAAATTGTTTCCTGTCTCTACTGATGCCAACCAAAAAAAAATCCATGTTTAAAGTGTAATTTTCTCAGAGGTGTTGGAATTCGAAAAACGGAGGTTATTTGGGAAAGAACAGAGTTATAAATGCATTAAAACAGTTTTATCCTCGTTTATCGCTGTTCTTTCTCAAATTTCCTATGTTTTTGGAATTAGAATATCACTGTGATTTTCGAATGTATCTCTATTTTCACTCTCACGACAGGTACAGGGCAATTGTAAGACACTTGCTACGTTTTTAAATTGGTATCGTACCTCTAAGACCGAGGCCGGTTGATAAGATAAAGGCTGTGCTAGAACTTACAGACACACACTGTAGAAAATTGAGTGAATGAAATTTTTTCATGGGTTCCTTTGGCCTTTGTAATTTTTGCACGAACCCTATGCATTTTTAAACCTCTTCTGTTTAATAGAATCAATAGTTTCATACCAATAAATGACATTCTTGATTACGGACACTATTTACGACCATATCCGCTTTTTTTTTTTTCCCACACTTTCATCAAATCGCAGCAGGATCAATTTCTATCGGTACGACAGGCCAACAATTTGCTGTCATTTTTTCCGACTGAGTGTTGCAAAAAAATTCAAGTTTTTTTTAGATAAAGTTAAATTTATAAATTAGAATTTTGAAAAAAAAAACTAATTCACAATTTCAATTTTTCGGAAAAAAATTCAATTTAAAAATTCGATTTTTTCATTCCAAATTCAAATTTAAATTTTCAAAAAAGTTCAATTTAAAAATTCGATTTTTTTAATTCCAATTTCAAATTTTAGGTTTTGAAAAAAATAAATTTAGAAAATTCAATTCTAATTTTGAATTGCTTTTTCTCTATTATTTTATTTCGGAAATACTTTCCTTTACATGAAATAATGATAATATATTTTCAGAATAATTCCTTTCGGGTCGAATAATTAAACGGAATCATAATAATTTCTCTGATGGTTATTATTCAGTTTAGGTTAGGAGTTTGCATTTCATAACTTCAAAGTTTGTTGCAATTATATAGGTGGGGAAGTTGGACAAATATATTTGGTAAATATATCTTTTGGTGTAAGTATAAATAATCTTATTCAATATTGCAAAAAATACTTTACCGGTATCAATTTAAGTATCAATAAATTTCTCAAGAGATGTTGACTAGTTGTTGAAAAAAAAAACCAGATCTTTGCCACACCCGTCAATAAATTTAAATGACACGTTTACCGTAAGTTGTCTCCGAAATCATTTTATCTCAAAAAGATCTTAGTAATTGCTAATTTTATCAATCAGTAAACTCCCTCTAACTTGAAACTAACTATTTTGAAGTGGTACATTACTTGAAAAGAGATCCGGTATATATCTCTCCTAAAAAAAAAAATATATATATATAATGCGTAAAGATCCGGAATCTACAATTCTGTAATTCTTTTTTTTTGTTATGATTTTTCTATGAAATCGATTCAATTTCATAATATTTTGGAATGTGGAGTAGAAATAAACCCGGGGAATAAAGTAAACAAAAGGAGTTTAGACGGAAAGAGAGGCTCAATATATCGGGAAAACGTGCTCGTTCAACCTTCCGATTCGCAACTGTGCTCAAAGCAATTGCCGAGGAAAAAATCCATACTCACGATTCGTCTCAATGACACACACACAGTCCTGCTATTTATTGGCTATCGGTAAATTGGAGGAAAATTTTTCCTCCAGCGGAACTTGGCTTCTCACGAAGTTTGATTTCCCCCCGAATCAGAAAACGGACAGATATATCTATTTTTGCACAATTAAAAATTATCGGGAAATTCAATCCGCTTCAACGACTCGGAATCAGTCATGTGCTTTCTGCTTTTCAACTTCGGGAAAAACTATTTTTGAAGGTCCTTCCCCCCACCAATTTGAAATCTTGCGTACTTTTTTTTATATACATTGCTCGTATTTGTGAGCACGAATGATTCCATGCTAATTGTGTATCTAACCAGATTGATCACATCCCCTTACACATTTGGGAGCCACGGGGAGATACTGAAATATTGGCAGAAACGGTATTTGTGCCCACTGTGATTATTCACTTATTACCGAAAAGGGTGAATTAGTAATTCTGATAAATGCTTGAATTCCGTTTTATACTGGAGGTATCGTTGAGTAAATGAGGGTTTCGTCTTGTAAAACGAGTTTAATTGAGTGAATATACGCTTCCTTGAACAGTTTCGTGAATTGAATTTTTATATATATTAAATAAATATAATTATTACACTTTTACAATAGATATGATGATTTCTTTAGGGATCAGTGTTACAAATCAATTGCACGAATGCGAAGAGTTTTGCTAGCTGAGTAATTTGTATTTTGATCAGTTGGATGGAGATTCAAAAATAAATAATAAATGCTTATCAATAAAGTTTTACAACATATGGAATTAAGGATTACACTGTTAAGGATTTATACTGTTAGAGGAAAATCCACCGATAAATATTTCACCCACGGAAAAATCACTGCCGGGAAAATTCATCTATAAGATACACCAAATTAGTTGGCGAATGAGCTGTCGAATAAGCTAGCGAGTGAATGAGTAACCGTATGAATAACCAAGTAAATGACCGTATGAGTTATTGAGTGACCGTATGGGTTATTGAGTGGCCGTATGATTTATTGAGTGACCGTATGATTGAATGAGTGACCGTATGAGTCATTGAGTGACCATATGATTGAGTGCGTGACCGAGTGAGTGCCTAATCGTATCAGTGATATTAACCATGCAATTCAACGATATAGAGATTCACTGCTAAGAAAATTCAGAGATGTACTGATAAATGATTCTACTGATAAATCACCATTGGGATAATTCACCTACTGATAAATCACCATTGGGATAATTCACCTACTGATAAATCACCATTGGGATAATTCACCTACTGATAAATCACCATTGGGATAATTCACCTACTGATAAATCACCATTGGGATAATTCACCTACTGATAAATCACCATTGGGATAATTCACCTACTGATAAATCACCATTGGGATAATTCACCATTGGGATAATTTACTTACTGATAAATCACCATTTAAAAAAATCACCAACAACGATTTATCACCTGTGATTGCGAGAATGGGTGATCAAGTGAGTGACCGAGTGATTTATATAAAGAGCGACCGAGTGAATGTGTAACCGTATCGGATCGAGTGAGTGACTGATCGAGAAAATAGTTGAGTTCAGTGAGTTGAGTTTCAGTGGCTAAATTACCAAGTGAGTGAGTGATTGAGTGAGCGGCCGTGTGGGTGACCAACTAAGTGGGCAAGTGAGTAATGGAGTGACCGAGCAGTAAATGAAAGAATGACTAAGTGAGCGAGACAGTGACCATATGAGCGAGCGATCGAGCGAGATAGTGGCCAAGTGAGTGAATAACAGTTGAAAGAGTGCGTTATTGATTGAGTAGCAGACTGTGAGTTTGAAACACCTCGGCCGTAATAGCCACTATAATTCACTTCTACTTGGACCGTTGCTTTTGTAATGGCTTTCCTTTAGTGAATTAATATGTGAGAGGTATAAAAATTAAAAGTCCATTTCTTCAGCTCTTGGTCAGTTTTTTTTTCAGCTTATCCCTATTACAACTCCACGGACGAAGACTTTCAAAAGGCAATCCATGGAACACTTACTGTTTTACATTTGAGAAAGTATAGTACTTTGTGATATATATTAGACAGTCTCATTCTAAAACCTCTCAATTTGTGAATTACAAAAAAAGGTGTCTAGCTCACAAAAACTAAAAAAAAATCGACTTTTGCAACATGCGAAAAACAAACAAACAAAAAAAAAACATGGTACGATACAAAATTTTGAAAATACGGAAGAAAACCCGTTCGACCAAACGGGACGCATGGTAATAGTTCATACTGTCATGATCTTTACGGATATGGTTATCAATCGGTTATTGTTATCAGAAACACCGAGTCCCGATGTGATCATATTAGGCGAAGTCCACTGTATTTTGATATAGTGTACTGGTATGCATTGATTGCCCACATGCATGTTTTGCAACAATAATGATCTTTTTCTCAAAAAACAAACGTGTTTATTCGAAAATTACTGAATCAAATGTATTGGAAACCTCACATGTTTTCATAGCTCTGTTGTCTTCTGTATTTTATGAAAATATTTTCCATTGATATAAGAGTTTATTTATCTATTTAATATTCACGAAAAATATGAGTAAAGTTTGGTGTTTTTAAAATTAATCATGATGCTAAAGAAAGCGTATAGTAAAAGAAAAATAGATAAAAATGAAATTAAAAACTACAGTTAAAAATTATATGAAATATTCATAGAGAATTTCAAAAGAAAAATCTGAAAATAAAACAGTGTCGTTAATATGTTAAATTTTCAAAATTATTGGTTGTTTTCCTCATAGAAAGGATCAGAAACAAAGTCTGTTCACCGAACTCGTGAATTCTACACGATGTTGTAGCGTATTTATAATTTCAAGATGATTTTACATTACGGATGCTACATTGTTTCCACGTTTTCAATAAATGTGGCATACATGAACATGAGTGCACTTTTCATGCACCTTCTGCATGGAAATAAACTTTTTTTTTTATATTTCAGACCATAGACATGCATGCTCAATCTATGAACAGCGACAGATACCAGGACAACTAACGTGACCTACGGCCCATTCCCAGATCGCTTAAATCCCGCAGCACTATTGTACAGATACCTTTGACCTGGGGCACTGGTCTAGCTCACTTACCCTCGGCGCACTCTGACTGGGGTTGACTTATTTATCCCCGGCACATTCCCACCTAGGATGTTGTTCCAGATGACTTAGGGGGCCCATGTTACATTTACAGATCACTTGTGTGGCCCACGGCAGGTTTTCAAACCAATATACGGGCACGCACTCTTCAAAAGGTTGAGCACTTGTCTTGGATGTACTCCTCGGCAAAAGTGTAAGTTCCGTTGCCGTTGGCAGTTGGCGTGAAGTACCGAGCATTGAGCTCTCGTCTTCGTCATGCTTTCTTTAAATTTTAGAGATATTGATCAGTCAATGGCAAGACGAGGACGCGGCTTCGAACCACAATTGGTCAAATTGGCGGTCGGCTCTTAAGTAAGTTTTCTGTACTTCATATCTTTGAGGCGCGAATGAGAGCCCATCTTCCCTTTATGTTTGTTCCCTTATATTGTTTAATTATGCATAATAATCAAATAGATCGCATTTATCGCTTAACACATATTATCATTAAGGTAACAGCTATTTTCTGGATTTTAGGTCGAGGTGAACTCGGAAGGACAATCCATCTGGGACTGGCTCGAACCCTAGTATTCTTGTATTCCGTGCAAGCCTGCTACCATCTGCACCACTGGAAACACGACCCTCCTTTTCTTATTTCACGGACTGTGGCGTGAGACGCTGAAGTAGAGGCATTAGTAGCCTTTCTTAACTTCCGCAAATAGCCCCCAGGTTGGGGTGGAGCGGTAGAGATATATATATATAGATTATTTTTCTCAGCCCTCATGCCACATTACGTGAAATAAGGAAGGCAGGGTCGTGGTCCCAGTGGTGTAGATGATGTTGTGCTTGCGCAGAATGCAAGAGGGCCTGGGTTCAAGTCCCGGCCGAAACCAGATTACTTTTTTTTTTGCGCGTTCACTTAAAAATCCACAAAATATATGTTGAGATAAAGCCTATCTTTATTCACATGTTATCATTATTTTATCACATTACAATAATTTGAATTATATCGTTAAAATACTTCAATTATTAACATTATATAGAAATGAAAATGAATTATTTTTCTTTTATGGTAGCGCCATCAAGACCGTGACGGGTGATAGAGAATGAGAGATAGATGGACGAGTAAAGATTATAATGATGGAGCATACGTCCGTAGCAAACAATTGCATCGCAGGAATTAGACGCAAAATGGTCTGGCACTAGTATTCCTCTTTGTCCAGAAGCATCTTCCAGCATAAATCGTTTACTTTAGTCATTTGTTTGGACGTGTTAGTCTGTCTCTCTCTCTCTCTCTCTTTCTCTACCATCCCATTCGCAATATAGTATTAGCACTAGTCGTTGTTGTGTTGGGGGTCCGTCTCCTCGTTTCCGCTGCGAATCACTTGTCATTCTTAATGGCAGGAAATTCTTCGCTCTTCCGCCAGTGAGAAATTGTTGTTTGGAGGTAGGCAGTTGCGTATTCTCATATTCCTCTCACACACATTTACCTCTCTGCTCATGTGACTTCCTAAATGCGCCCGATGCTCTAGTTGAAATATTTAAATGGATTCGCGTGCTCTTGTAGAATCGGTTGGCCGAAAATCCGGTAATCATAATTTTCTACAGTCCTACCCGAATACGACCCCGAATAAACTATTCATCGGAATATGCGAGCGAGGAGATATTTCAGCGCGGTTATGCATGTATTCTACGTTTTCAATGGGATGTTTTCTGCGCTTCTCACAAGCGGAAGCTTCATTGAAATTACCGATCCGAAACAATAGTTGTCGAAAGAAATTTCTGGTTACGTCGAACTATAACTTCAGAGACACCAAACTGAAATCCTTGTGAATGAATCTGTTTTAACACTAGCTATTTTGTCTATCGTAATAGATTCGCACGATGAGAGGTTCACCGCATCAAACGGGCATGTGGGCTTACCCATGCCGTTGGAGCTCGAGTTATTTCTGAATAATGATTTTATTTCTGGATATCACATGCCGAAGTCAGCTCGGAAATATCTACTGGTGTCTGAGAATCGAACCCTGGTCCTCGGTGGCATTGGAGCACGTTATTGCTATATCAAAACCTGTGAAGTCATTATGTATCTAGTTCCCCCCCCCCCCCCCCCATGAAATATAAAGTCAGGTCCGCAGGTTAAATTTCGGGGGACTATGACGAGTTCTTTCCCTACCGAGCCTGAGGAGACCACCGATAGATGGCGCCTTTTTATTATGCTTTCGTAAAATCTCCTCCATACTCATGAACGAGTACAGAAGTATGAGACGCCTTTGTCTGGAGAGACAGGTTTCCCGCCCAACTTCTACTCTGCAGTAAATTTGTGTCTGTCGATATGGTGAATGTTGGTGTCCCGGAAGATAAGTAGTAGTACGCATTAAGATGCAGGTGGCGACAACAATACATGGCTCAAACACGAAGAAGATTATATAAATCGGGTTGTCGGTATCCAATGAATAATCCGTCCAATTTTGTGACGACCAGATTTCCACGAATCTGTTTTAAATTTCGCATATAGCGCCATCTATCAGTAATTAACTATTTTTCAACTGTAACTTTCCTTCGGGCTCGGTAATTTGCAGCAATGATCAACGGTAACAGCTTCTGCATTTATTCATGCGAACAAATAATTTTCTTTTTTCCGTTTGTGTTTTTTAAAATTATTTTTTCTAGTATTTTCACGAACGTTTTGTGCCTTTAACCATGGGGAATAAGTTTGGTTAATGCCTGGTAGTTTTAAAGACGGCCTAATCGGGCTGGGACTCGGCTTAACATTGATTCTGCTCTGGATGCACCCTCAGAGGGTTGCACCCTGTATGGTAGATACATCGAATGCATCATTGAGGACAGTAGCATTGTCAAGTCCACATACCAACGAGAACGGTGAAGTGATGTCGTCACCGTCAACTTTTGCATCATTATAAGTTTCTGTGCTCTTTTAAAAAATTAGAATTTTTCAAATGTTTATTGATCGTTTCATTTCCATTTATCGAGAGGTTAAAACAAAAATATATCACAGCATATGCCTGAACCGCACGTTTATAGATTGTGAATAGTTTGGTCCATCTCTTCCCATAATGTGCTAAGCAAAGTAGTATAGAATCGCTAAGATTATAAGGAGTTTGATGCATACATTCATTTCAACATTCTTAAAAAAAATCGTTAAGCTTTGGAGAAAATAGAATCACTGCGTGAAGAATGACTTAAAAATATTTTGATTGAACTCAAAACTTTTTATAGATATTTTTAAGAAATCCTAAGTATTTCTTGCAATAATGAAAACCACAAACCAATGAATCCAAACACTGAAAAAAAAATTTAATGGGTAACCACCTATATACACAGAGAAACAATCAATGTAAAACATAAATTCCAAAGAACAAGGAGACAGAAATAAATCCCAATGCAGAATAAAACTCCCGCAAACCATGACAGCAGCAACATATCCAGAAGATATTATACCCACGAAATTTTCAAAAACCCTTATCAAAATAATTTCATTTCTCTTACGTATCACACCAATTATTCCGATTGTAAGAAAAATATATTCAAATAAATCCAGCGAATGAATATTTATATATGTTCCGCATCCGGTCTCTCACGTACAAACGTCCAAAGCAAAACTGATTCTTATTTACAGAACGTCATTCTCTCAGTTTATAGAAGTTATAACTTCCATTTTATGGAAAAAAAACGAAATTTGTTTTTCCCGTTTCTAAACTAGATTCAGGAAGAAATATATTCGTATTTTGAGCAAATACAATTTTATTTTTAGCTACGTATTTCTTGTTTGGTCTAAAATGGAACCAAACAAAACGCGAAAAAATAAAATGAAATAAGGATAAATAAAAGTTCAACCTCATGTTTATAATAATTCTTTCGCCATGTTTCGAAATAAAACCGTAAAATACGGTTGCGAAGACTTGAAGCTTTTGCAACATTTTGACACAGCCGATTCTTTTCTCACTGTATAAAGGTAAGGGGGGCGAGGGGATAAAGTGGAGAACGAAACCGAAAATTCCAAATATCTATGTGCAAACAGAATTCTCTTTCCCTTCACGGATAAACAAAAATAATAGAAGAATAGTATGGAATGACCTATCTAGAAATAATAAGAAGAAGACAAAAGACGAAGAGAATGATACTGAAATAAGAAGAAAGAACAAAATGTAGGAAATGCTTTCAGTTCAGTGCTGCTGCTGTATTTATTTTAGCAGGGAAGTTGAAGTAATATCAGAATTTTCTATAAGACATGAAAAGGAGTAGAGAAAGGAGCGTTGCGAACAGATTCTCGAGATCCTTCTCCACCAAGAAAAGATTGGGGGAATTCTTATTTTCTTTCTGTTTCTACTTTTCGCATGTATATAGTCTTTTTTACTCGCACGATTCGAATACTCGAGAAAGAAGACATACACATAGAGAGAGTCAGAAAACGAATGTAGGAAATCCTTTTGTTTCTTGACTGTAATCCCGTTTTAAAGAAGAAGGAGAACAATAAGAAAGTAAAACGGTCTTAGTATTGGGCTAAAGTCAACGACACCGAAATTCGGATCATCTATGATGTTTACGATTCCGAGTCAGAAAAAAAAAGTCTAGCTTTGGTTAGAAAACTCTCCTCTTTAAGATAACGTAGGTTTGAAACTCTCTTGTGGTTATACGTCCGGTGTATGTGCCCCTAAAGGGAATCCTGAAATTGGAAAGTGTGACTTTCGACGAATGTGTTGACTGAATAGTTTCCTCTCATCGTGACGTGGAAAGTCCAAGATTTTTCCCGTGGAGAAAATTTGAAGAAGAAATCCGTTTTTTTGGAAATTATACAGACTGATTATTTTTTTAGAAAACTATTGTTACCCTAACAACATGTTTTTACGAAAATGAATCGATTGATGCATAATAGTCTGCAGTGATATGGATGTCGTATTAAAGAATTTACTACTGAAAAAATAGTTTGCAACTTCACACGTTACGGAGTGTTTTACCGTTTGTATTAGCTTGACATCGAAGACGTGAACGTTCCTCTGAGAAAGTTCTGATCGATCGATGCATCCAAGAAATTTACGTGTTATAAGTTGCGTATTAATGTGAGGATGATTGTTCCTGAGAAGTACGTGTTATGCGTTGAACATATTCTGTCATTCACCTTCCGAATTCTGAAGCAGCAGCCTGATAATGTATTTTGCTTGAAAGTACTATGCGTGAATCTTAAATGTCATTGACCTCATGCTACATCGGACACATAAAAAAAAAAAATTCCAACAAACACGAATCATGCAAGTTCGTGAAATCTGTGAATTGAAATTAAGCATTGTCAATATATGGTTATTTCACCAAACACCAATGATCATATCGCAATTTACTGCCATTCATGAGATGGGTTGGAAATGAAAGCGCGATCTATCAGTGGTCGCCTCAAGTTCGTTAGGGAAAATATCTTATCTATATCCTCTCTCGGTTTCGAAACCAGGACCGTGATAGCAACCTTTCCGGAGGTAGACGAGCACCTTGCCATCACGCCACTCGGTCGCTTGCTCAATATGTGGCTGGAGTTACAGAGAGGGAACACATTTGTTTATGATAACTAGCAGAAAAAAAAACCGGTAGTCATCAGTATATTACGTGTGTGTGTGTTCACATTATTACATTAATAAAAACAAAACTCGACCATGACATGCACTAATTACAAACCACTCTCATACACCAATCAATTAATTTTATGCTAATTTTTGGAAAGTCACATGCGCATTAGGTCCACCATTTGTGCAGGGTGCATAGGAAAGCCCCTTTACCCTGGAATAACTCAAGAACCGTTGATCCTAGAAGCGTACTTTCAATCAGAAGAAAAAGTATCCAAATGACGTGCAGACCTTAGATACGTTATTCATTTTTTCACTGGTAGAAAAGTTATTTAAATATAAAAAACTAATTTTTTTTTAATTTGCCCACTTTGTTCAAAAACCCAATTAGAATGTCTTCTCTTTCCCGAGCCGAACAGTAAAGTGTTGTATTAATCTTAATCTATTTAAAAAAGTCCATTTTAAATGGGATTAAGATTAAATTAGCTTAGTTAGATATTTAAATTGAGATATCGCTGAGAAAATGAAGGAAATTAACTGCATAAGTAACGGACAAGCTTATTCTACGCTCCATTATGTTCAACCCCATTATTTTCAGTGAATTCTAATATCTCAGTGAATATTGCGCTTAAAAACATGCATTTGTCGTTGTTGTTGGACTCAGGAGAGACGGGGCGACAAATTTCTCTAATTGGGTTTTTAGGACAGGGTGACCAAATAAAAAGTTGTTTTTTTTAATTTTTAGCAATTATTTGAAAAAAAGGATGACCCTTGACAAGCAACCTATCTCAGAATTAATGGTTCCTAGGTCTACACGCCATTATGTCCAATAGCTTCTAATCAACGGTTTGCGCGTTACTACATGATATAGGGAATTTCTTATCCACCCTGTATAAATGTATATACAAACAACTGCTACTCTCTGTCTCAGACGGGATGTGCTGTGTATGTACCTTTTTAGATCCCACAACATCATTGTATCATATTTTCCTAGGTATAACCCGTAATAACGATTAATCCACAAATGTAAATTTCACTACTTAGAGGGAAAAAAAGACATAATTGTATGGTCCACTACGGCATATTATTTATATGTGGACAATATATTCATTGGTATTGAAATCTTAAAAAATGGAAGGTGTTATTTTACTCTTAAACAAAATATTTCGAATTTTCAATTCACATTCACACTTAATCTATAAGTGTTTAAACATTAATTTCTTACAAATTAATTGTTAAAAATATTCATTTCTGCTTCAACCTCTTAGAAAAAACAGTTGCAGTGGTAATAATCCGCACAAACAAATCCCAATGTAATTTAAGGAATGATACATGGATTACACGCAGGAAATCACGGTGTTTCTTTAGGAAAAAATATTATAGTTTAATTTGAAACGCCCAACAATCACATTTCTAAGGATATTCCAGTTGTTAATATGCTTCTACGAAAATATCTATCACCCATAGTGATTTCCAAACAACATCCGAATTTATGGAATCCTCGTTTGCATAAAAGTAGGAATTGAGTTGCCATTTTGAATAATAAACGTAAATGCAAAACAACAACAATCCCAAGAATTTTCTTTTCGACGATCCTACTTATAATATATTTGCATATTTTTGAAAATAGGGAGAATATTACTCAAGAACGCAGATAAAGTTGATAATGTTATACATCAGAAGAGTTTTACCTTCACGTGAAGAAGATTCAAGATTCGATTTTTTTTATACATATATATATATATATATATATTTAAAATTTAAGATAGGATTCCGCTTATGTTCAGTTCCAAACACAGTACGTCGATTTTGCCCATGTCGTTTCTCTGAAGAAATAAATATAAGTGTATATGGATTACGATTACTTTCACCTTCAATAAAATAAAATACATTTTTTTCCCTACTTCTAAAGAAAGTAACGCAAATAGTCCTTTTATTCTCTATTCTATAGAAATTCCCTAAAGGATATTTGATTTTTCATTTCAATAGGAAGTATTTTTTTCAACACAGTTGCAAGATAAACGCGGGAGGAGTGCCAATATATTCCTCTAAATTCATTCCAATCGTTCGTTTTACGGATATTTTTTTGTTCCCAAGTTGGAATTTTAAGCGCAGGAATCAATAACCGCATTAATTTTTTTTATCACCTTAACTGATCCAGGGAAAAATATTTTAACGCTATATTTGCATTATGGTTTTTTTTTCTTCTTCACATACTGTTATTTTATGATAGTGAGCTCTAGGGAGCAGATAGTTTCTTAGGGCAATAGCTAAGTACTTGGAAATTTTTTAAACCCAGTCATAAGCTTTTTTAAGCACTCACGACGTCATGGAAATAGAGCATTTGCAGGCACGCGCAAAATTCAAAACCCCAGGAGAGAGCCTGCATATCTCCTAAATTGAAAGCCTTTCTTTGAAAAGATTTTGAATGAAAAAAAGCATTAAATTATTATATCATTACGTCACCAAATTTGGTGGCCATGATGCGGTAAATAAAAAAATATCAACGTAAAAAAAAATAACTTAAATATGGTTACGTACAGTTAAAGGTATAACGTCATCTCGTTTATAACAAATCAACAAATGAATGTCCCTGCCAAATATCCTGTAGTGATAATCCACACAGAACAGTCAGAACCTCAAGAATGTTCGTTTATCTATAAGTGACTTGTAAAACCCAGCGTATAATGAAATATACAGGGTTTAAAGTTACGTCCCCTTAACTTTATCAGTTGCATTTAAACGTTGTTTTTTTGTATATCGGTGAAAACTTCCTGATTGGAAGCCAGATTAAAAAAGGATTACTTACAGACGGCCCCGCTCAAAAGGGTACTACCCGTTGCAGCACATAATATCCGATTTCGTTAAGGTTCCATTATGAGGAGAATAATTCTATTCGAGGATGGTGTCACTCTCCGCTATCCATACAAATGTTTTTAACAGCTTCCTGATGCGAAGATATATTTTGGAAAGAGAGAAAGTTGAACTGCCCCAGCGGGGAATCGAACCCATGGCCTTTCACATCCCGGGTGAACGCCTTTAGACCGCTAGACTACAGAGGCAATGAATATCTCAATCTTTCCTTGGAAAGGGCGTCCGTGGGGTCACCCGCAAAATGAATGGACGGGCTCGATTCCCCGCAGGGACAGTTGAATTTTCTCTTTCCAAAAATAATCTTCGCATAAGCCAGCTGTTAAAAACCTTTGTAACAATTCTATTGTGGTTTCACGTGGTTAGTGTAGTTTGAAAATGTGTTATAACTATATATAGTTTGCAATGCCTCTGTTTTTCGCCTGTATAACCATCCTTTTGAAGCACATAAATTTTCAGTTTCAAAAATATTTGGCAAAATTTCCTCTGCTTTCTTGTCTAATCATGGTATCATTGACTAATGTATTTTTGGCTCTTTCAGCCCGAAACCATTGCAATGCGGCTTGATGATCAACAGCGTCGAAATTCGATTTTCTCTTCATTTTTCTCATCAAGCTTCTTTTCTTTCACCAATCCTCCTCAATTTCATCAGAAGTTTTCTTAATTTGACAACCGAGTGATTGAAAAATTCCATAATCTTTGACAATGAAATGTTAACTTGTTCAAAAAACTCAAATCCATTGTTTTCACGTGAGCAATCCCTTGTTCACTTTGCTAAATTCATGGAGCCATGGTGTGCGCGCAGACTTTTTTGATTTTTACCTTTAATAAGAAAATAAAAAACGACTTCTGCGGGGGCTTGAAATAATCAGTTGTATTAAAGGCGCCATAAACAGTACGATGCCATACATAAGTTTCTTTAAATATCTTTACTGAATACACATATTTTATATAATTTTTAAATTTTGATCCTATAAAAATAGTATGTACATAGCGGTTATTATGTATGTACAGTTGTCGTTTGGGGTGGAAAATTGTATCTAGAGAATGTTTATTTTACTACAAAGCGGGACTTTTGACGTTATCTCTATGAGAAAAAAATTCAGTAAAAGAGGATTTTATCCGTTCATGCGGGGTATCTGTTTATCCGTTGCCTGATTAAGCCGGGCCGACTGTATCTAAAATGGGAAGTTTATTTGCATATATTTTATTGAAAATGTAATTCTATAACCAACGGTTTGTGTGGAGCAGCGTGTATAGTGTGACAACGGAAAGATGGACTTTGATCTTGTATGACCTCCATCGCATAAAGAGAGGATTCTTTAGTAGGGACCAATGGGGGAGGGGTAAAGAATTCTAGCAGCAACCCCTCACGATGTTTGGTTTCCTTTCTCCCTTCAGAAAAATGAACCCTCTTTTTTCTTAATGAAGGCCATAATAGGCATGACCATCTTTTCGTGGTCACATCATATAAGGACTTAACTTTACACACTGTATCATAAAAGCCGAAATAAAAAAAGGTTTGCAGGTATAGCATCGCTAAAAAAGAGTTAACTAGAACTTTTTAAGACAGGAAATAAAAATAACTCAAAAAACAGCCAATAGATGGCACCGGTACGAGCGACGTCGGTGGAAATATGCAAATGAGACGGTTATAAGAACTTGCGCTCCTAATGCACAACCAGTTCACCGTTATAAACAGTGTAGGTGAGCAATGATGCTGAGTACGAAGGATTAAAGTTTGTTGGTGAAGTTGTTTTACGTGAACCACAGGAATCAGCGACCATTGCCTTGCGTAAATTCCGAGTTCAGAAGGATGTGAGGACTGGAAAAGGGTCTTTATAACAGCGACAGGCCTCATAAAGCTTGTTTAGCGGTTTAAGGAAACTGGAACGCTGGAGGACCGTGTAAGACAGAGCCGGACGACCATGTTTAAGAAAGGCGCGTTCGCCGCGTGTTGTAGCCGAAATAGAAGCGTTAGCGTCTGAATCAGCTGCGGGGACCAGTAGTGCTCGTGAAGCTGCTAGAAGCTTGGGCTTACCACCATCCTCGATGCGCAATATTCTTCGTGGAATCCGTGATCTGTACCCGTACAGATTGCAGACGTGCCATGAACTTTTACCAGCGAATATCGTACAGAAGAAAGCATTTGCGAGTTGGGGTTTGTCCAAAACCAACTGAATCCCAACCTGAGTCTTTAACATCTTGTGGACAGATGATTCTCATTTTTCGCTTCGTGGCGACGTTAATACCCGTAACTTTCGCATCTGGGCGACGTCTAATCCACGTGAGTACACGCAGAAACCATTGCATTCCCTGAAAGTGGCAGCGTGTCTGCGTGTGTTGTGGGTTCACAGGTTCGTTCATCACAGGACCCTTCTTTGGTACGCAGTGCCCAGTAAATGGGTAGAAAACGGCTACGGTGAATGCGCACCGTTATTTAACGCTTCTGCGCGAGAAGGTCGTGCCATGTTTGCGTGAAAGAGATGCGCTTTCTACAGTCACATATATGCAAGATGGAACAACTAGTCACACTGCTACTCCGGTCAAGGCAATCCAGATACATACGTTCGAGGAAGACAAAATCACTAGTAGGCATTTGCAGGTTCCCATGACCTCCTCGGTTTCCAGATTTGGCACCGGCAGTTTCTGGTTATGGGGATAATTGAAATCCCGGATGTAGGAATCTGTCGGAACTGAAAGGTGCGATCCACCGAGAGGTGTCATGTATGCATCCGGACCTGCTGCACTCTGTCGTTTCTGCATTTATGACTCGACTGCAATTTGGCAATTGCATCCTCAGTGGTTGTGGTCATGTGGAAAACATATTGCTGTAATAAATTATTTGGAGGCATTCTGTTTGTTATTTGTGTATATTTTCTTTGACTTGTGTACGTCAGCGCTACCTATCGGCTGGTTTTTGAGTTATTTTTTTCCTATCAAAAAAACTCCCGTGCCCTAGCGATGCTAACCCGGCAAACCGTTTTTTTCGGTTATTTTTCCGGATTTTATGAATTTTCAAAGTATCAACGGACTTTTGCCCACCCTGTATTTATATGTTATAATCATTAATGTATTTTTCTGGGGTTTCACTTATTTTTAAGTGAACTGCGAGACGTTTGGATGCTATAATAGTTATATGCTTCACATTTCATTTGCCCATTTTCTATTTGCAACGAGATATTATCCTGTCCTTTTATGTGAACATGAAGCGCATGATGCATTGCAGTCATGTCTACATCGTCGGTCGGACATCCAGTTGGAAATTCCTCCTGAGCCCATTTATTAGGCGAGCGTGCCAGACATACGCCGCAATTGGATAAAAGTATCGTCGGTGAGCCAAAATGGTTCCCAACAACTCGACATGGAGACGTATTGGTAATGAGTTGCGTAAATAACGTGTTGTTGGGAAGTATTCGCAGAGGATTTTCTCTCTCTCTCTCTTCCTTCCCATTCCCCAAACCTTATTTCCCAGAGCAGTGAATGAGTGAATGCAATGTTCAGAATCCCCAAGTCAACTTTGAAGACACCGTACGTAGCCCGTGGGAGAAATGGATGGCAGTAACGAGGATCAATAAAAAAAAATAGTCGTTCCAACGAAGAAACCTAATTAATGAATCAATGATAATATTTGTCGTTTCTTTTCTCCGCAGTAGGAACTCCAGGGGCTAAAGAAATTGGAGAGAGAGAGAGAGAGAGAGAGAGAGAGAGAGAGAATGAATCCTACCTTTTCCATCTTATATCGGATTTTGTTCGCTGGAAATAGATTGATTATCACATTCCTTGAATTTTTTATTTGTTTCCTTGATGATTTCGGAGCGCCCTATTTCCTCGTTGTTTGTTTCTTTCGGGTCGTTTCTGTTATTGTTTCATCCTAGAGGTAACTTGAGCAACATGTTACAGTTGTTATACGCGGAGAAAAGTCGTCCTCGAAGTAAGTTGGAATTTGCTTTTGTTTTGTTTTCTTTGCCCCGTTGTTTTCAACAGATGTGTTTAATCCGGCTAAGTCGGTGGAATGGTCAGAGAATTTCCGCAGATGCGTGAACAGGAATATCTTCGGTTTTTCTTGTTTTATTCGTCGAAGAACTTGAGTTTTGTTCTATCCGGAGAAAGGACTGTTTATATTTATTGTATCACAAAAGATCTAGAACGAATCTGAACATCTGATTTTTATCAATAATATTTGTTGACAATATTGTCAATCGCGGGATTCAGGAAAACAAAATGAAAACATTGCTGTTCTGTGTTAACTTTCATTACTGGATATAATTCTACTTTATGAGGGATCCGGAAAATTCGCCTCCGACATTTCTTCCCCAACGTTTCGCACCTGACCTTTCGTCTGCCCTGACCGTAAGAATGATCAAGCGAATTACCGTATGAGTGATCAAGTGAGTGACTAACCATCTGAGTGACCAATTAGTGGGAGAGTGACCGAAGGTGTTGGTGAGTGAGTAACCACATCAGTGACCGTATGAATGACGAAGTTTGCAAATGAATCACCGTATGAGTGACCAAGTGATTGGGTGAGTGGCCGTTAGGGTGACAGATTAGTGACCGTACATATAAATGACCAAGTGAGTAAACCAGCCACCATGTGGGTGATTTTCTTGCCACCAACTCATGCCACCATTCACACGGTCGCTTCACTCATACAGTCACTCAACTCACTTGGGCACTGATACGACCACTCATACAGTTACTCACCCACTCACTGGGTCACTCATACGGTCATTCACCGACTCACTTGTTCACCCATATGGTCACTCAACTACTCATACTGTTACTCATACGGTCTCTCATTTACTTACTTGGTTACTCATGAAGTCGGAATGTCATCGGCAAAACGTCGGAGGCGAAGTGCCGGGTGTCAAGTTTCCGTAAAGCACTTTATGAAAGAGATATATTTTTTGAAAATATTTGGAGAAGCTTCGAAAAAATGACGACAATTCATTCAGACAATAATGATACTCCATTGTTTTAACAAGGTTTTGCTGTAGAAGAAAATTCCTAACTTTCAGCTAAAAGGACGCTCCCCTTGGACGGTTCAAAAAACGTTACTTTCTGCGATAACATGATGTTTTCAAAACCATTGCAATTTTGGTATCAAGATTCAGTTCAATATGATCAAATGAAAAATAGCACGAGTTTACCAATTACTAATCTGACTATATACCAACTATAATTACTAATCTGGCAATAGTCACGCCGTCCAGTTAATAAAAATTGCAGAAATTTTATATATTTTTTATTTCGGTTTGTGAAAAAGTTGTGACGAAGGATTTTTTTTTTTGATCCAGAAAAGGAATTTAGTTCAAATTTCTGTCTATAGAGCACATTTCAATAAAGCAAATCACACAATTGCATTTAAGAACATTTGTTTAATCTCTTCCGTGTGCGAAACGTCCGTAAAGTTTCGGCCGGCGATCCGTGGCTGAGGTAAAACAACTTCTCTGATGATGCTGTATACACCGATGTCAACATCTCAATGAAAACCTCATGTAAGCGTCACCAATAGGTAAATTTCCGAAATGAACTGTTAATCGAACGCCCTACATTTTTTCAGAACCCCGATTTGTATATTTATAGTGATATGCTTTCGCTTAGCGTCATCCATTGACAAAATATTAAACTAAATTATATATTTCTAAAGAAAACAGTAATCATTCATGAAAAATAAATCTTTTGCAAATACTCCTTACGGGAATAGCTTTATTTCGTGTTTATGAATTCTTAAACCATTTAAAAATTCATTTTCGGACACCCTGTATTTTTTTATAAAATATTTATCAATATAATATATTTTTTTCTTTTTAAATTAGTGGAATTTTCTTGCCCAGGGTAAAAACCTGGCCCTGACCATAGATGTGGCTCGTCAGGGGTAAGTTCTCGACTTTTTCAACTGCGTCATGCCGCTCTGCTGTATCTATAGCAATCCTGTTGACAGGGCCCAAATTTTGGGGCTTCGAAGGCTTGCGGAAAATGCTCACGATGACAAAGGGAGAGATCTCGAAACCTTTGCGGGAAGTTTCTTTCCCTGGATTCGAGCTCAATATGATGCGGGCAATGATGGTTTTGTTGATGACTGTGAAGTGATTAGAGAGTTATTGGATGTAATTTCAGTGTATGTCGAGTATCTGGTAGAGCCATCGAATGGAGATATATGCCGTAAACTAGTAATTGAAGCTGTCAGATTTTTTAACAATTTGGATGGTTTTGATTGTATACATAAACTGGCTAGTGCTTTCAAAAAAAGCTTTCGCTTTGAAACAGATGGTAAAGTGCCAGTAATTAGTAAAAAAGTTAGGCCTACACATAAAGCAAAATGTGTTAAGGAAGGTCAAAATTTTTTAGATGAAAATAGTGTTTCCTTTGTACCAAATTCAAATAGTGATACTAATGGTTGCCATTTGGTATGTCATGCTCAAACCTCAGTGTTTACTAACGGTTGTACCTCTGTGGAGGGCACTAAATCTTTGGATAAACATGATAATTCTTCTGTTAATGACACCGATAAATATAGTGATGCTAAGGATTGTCATGTAGTGTGTAATGCTCATATATCAGAAGGTATAATTAGTGATGGTAACACCTTAAATGTCACAACATTTTTTGATGAGAATAGTGTTCCGAATGGTGATAATTCTGACAAATATTGTGGCACAAATGATTATAATTTAATGTGTGATGCTCGAACTTTAGAAGATGTTCCTAATAATAGTGTCACTGTGAATGACAAAAAAATTTTGGATGTAAATTGTGTCTTTACTACGAATGGTACTGATATGTTTGGTTGCTCTACTGATTGTCTCTCAGAGTGTAATGCTCAAACCAATGAAATTCTTCTTAATGGTGGTATCACTTTGCACGATAAAACTGATGTTGTTAATGATTCTGTGCTTTCTAATAAATATTTGTTGAAATGTAATGCTTGTGCGCATGATAAACGTGATACTGCGCACACTAATGCTCTAAAGCACTGCGTTCCTAACGTTGGAGGTGCTGATCATGCTAAAATTCATAAAACTTTTTCTCACATTGTTTGTAACTCCCAGACTGAATGTAACGTTCTTTTGGAAGGGAAAACTCGTGTTGATAGTACACAACTGTCAGCTGACTCGGGAATTAGTGGCTATGGCAAAGCCCCAAATGAGTTTGCTACTTCAAACTGTTTCTTGAGCGAGAATACGTGCGCTAATGACAGGTTAGCTACTGTGAAAAGGGGTGACCACTCTGTCATGGACGTTCTCAATGTATCTAATGACCTTAATGCTTCTGATTCCCTGAGCAGTGATTGTGGTTTGGACTGTTTAACCTATGGTATTAGAATTTCTAATGTTTATGCTCCTTTGAGTACTTCTGATCCCATGAATGCTACAGAGAACGATGATGACATGGTGGGCACTCCAAAAAGTTCTGATGCTAATGTCAATAATATCATAAGTGATGTTGATTGTAAACCTGACTCCTTATCGGAGATGCAAAATAGTGTGTTAAAAAATAAAACGAGTAAAACTAGAAAAAATAAGAAATCTAGGAAGAAAGCCAAAAATAATTATTGCGATAAAAATCTAGATAATGAATCTGTTATTGATTTTATGAACAGTGAAGATGTAAACGCTGACCTTGTTGGTGATAATGCGACATTCAAAGCAAATAAAAAGAAAAAAGGGAAGAATAAAAAGAAAAAGATCCCTACTCATGATGCTGCGGTCCCTGGTACTAGTGGACTTTCTACAGCTGAGCTAAAAGCAGCAGAGAGGAAAGGACAGATGGAACTTATAAATTCTAAAAAAGATGACAATAAGAATAAACTGACAAGCTCAACCCAGCTCTCTCGGGTTAAGTCTTCCAAAAAACAGGTTGTGTCTGCGATCCATCAGCTTGCTACCAAAGCTGCACTCATTAACAAACCTGGTCCTCAAAGACCCCCTACGGATACTGGTGTTCCTGCGGATGTAGCTAAAGAGGATGG
This sequence comes from Pholcus phalangioides, assembly GCF_987345545.1. Lineage (NCBI taxonomy): Eukaryota > Metazoa > Arthropoda > Arachnida > Araneae > Pholcidae > Pholcus > Pholcus phalangioides. The sequence continues at coordinate 15,007,617 of NW_028301607.1, forward strand.
GGAACTTTCTGACGAATCAGAGGATGACAGTGACCACAACAATGATTACTTCACGCTAGTGAACCACAGAAGAAAGAAATCGGGTATTCCCCAAATAGTTATCAGCAAATGGGGTGAAAACTGGATTAATGACTTCAAAAGAATTAGGGGGATGTGCGAATTCCCTCCGGTAGCCAAACCAACATCGAGAAATATATTATTAAATGTCTTTTCTGAAAAAGATCATAGAACGGCTACTAAGTATTTAAATGAAAAGAATCTGGAATACCACACATACCAACTAGACAGTGAGAGATCTCTAAAATTCGTCATCAGAGGCCTTCCGGCGAACACCAGCTTTGAGGACATTAAATCAGACTTGATCAACAAGGGTTTTGAGATCAAAAAAATTTCCAATATGAGAAATTATTCCACTGGACGTATTCTACCACTGTTCTTGATAGAAGTACCTATCAGCAGCAAAGAAATTGCCAACTTAGTTGATATTCAAGACGTACCAATTGAAATAGACCGTTACAGAGGTAATAAATTCCCTCTACAATGTAGAAATTGTTTATTATTCGGACATTCATCATACTACTGTTTTAATTCACCAAACTGTGCTTTTTGTGCCCTTGGACACAGCACCAGAGATTGCCCCTCAAAAGGGAATCAATCTAAAATGAAATGTATTATGTGTGGTGGTCCACACACTGGAACTTTCACAGGCTGTCCACAAAGACCTTCCAGTAGAAGTGACGGGGCAAGAACTTTTCTTCCCAAGCTACCTCCCAGCTTAATGAACTTTCCCTCTTTGGAAAAAAGTTCTAACAAGTCTGAAACAAGTCAACCCCTTCACATCTTCAGTCCTTCGTCCACAAGTGGGCTACCGTCTAGACCTCGAATAAATCCTTGGAACATAGGGGCTAACAATAATGACAAGCAGCCGACTCAAGACCAAGAACCCCCTTTGGAAATAACGAGGAAAGGATTACACATTTTGGGGCAAGGCAAGCCACAGCTTTCCATGGAAGAATTATCAGCGGAGCTGCACAACAAATTTTTAGAGGCAGAGCGTGAAAAACTTATTAAATTCAAAGCCAGCGAAACAGGAATGATATATAAAGAAGTCTTAGAAGATTTCATGACCCATCATGCTGTACAGGACAAACTTGAACTGGAGTTGGAAGTGACGAATCAGGATAAGGGTGTGTCTTCAACAAACCTCTCCCTTCTACGGCCTTCACTTTTCAGGAACTATAACGACAACAAATGTGATCAAACCTACATCATAGTCGAAAGTGTAGAAGAGAATATAGACAGAGACTTACCAAATAATGACAACTCACAAAATAAAGTTTTAGTCCATCCAACAGCAGCAACTCATTCCCCTGCTCAAAATATTGAACAATTCCTGAACCTCTTAGAACCGTTCTTGAGGGAACTGGGTCTATCCAGGGACAAAATTGAATTCATACTGCAATTTTTGATAACTATAATCTCACACTCCAACAATTAGTACGCCAAGACTTGCCAGCAGCAAACCGCTGCGTATTATGGCATGGAATGCCACAAGTCTGAGAAATGACATTAGAGAGTTTGGGCAGGCACTCTACGACATGGAAATTGATGTAGCCCTCGTATGCGAAACATGGTTGAAGCCTTCACACACCACTAACATATTTAACTACACCTGCCTCAGAAAAGATAGACTAAACGAAAGAGGAGGTGGAATAGCAGTCTTCATCAAAAATGATATACCATTTAAAGAACTTGATACTCCAGACTCCGACTCCATGGAAAATCTTGCAGTTACCATCTTTATTAACAGGCATCCAATATCTCTATGTGCAATATACAAGCCACCTAGAAACAGACTTGACCTGAATCTACTTAACTTTCTGATCAACACCAACAATCCAATTCTACTGGCTGGGGACTGGAATTGCAAAAGTCCTGCCTTCTGCAGTAACAGATCAAATTCCTGTGGTAGAATTCTAGAAAGATGGTGTAGAAACAAATGCCTACAAATACACTCCAGTTCCACACCAACCCACCACCCTGGAGGGCGGGGTACACCGGATGTACTTGACTATGGTATTTCTAAAAATTTTCGGAATAATGTTGACTTAGAATCGTTCACTGGCCTCAACTCAACACATAATCCAATCATATTCACGATTGATCTAACAAGGCCTCAAGATGTTCCTTTCTGCCTTGCCACTGACTGGAATAAATTCAGGGATCTGCTAGATGTTGACGAAGTTCTCGAGCTTCGGCATGCAAACAAGGAGGAAGTTGATGCAGCAACGGTCATCTTTTCTGACAGTATTAAAGCCGCATTACACAATTCAACTAGAAAAATCAAATATCCGGGAAACAAATTTGGAATCTCTCTTGAGCTAAAGGAAAAAATTAGACTCAAAAATAAAATAAGAAAATCCTGGCAAAGATTTCGTCGCCCTTTGGATAAAGTTGCACTCAATCGACTGGAAAAGGAAATCAGGAAAGAAATCAAGGGATTCGTCAACGAGCGCTTTTCGAACTTCGTTGAAGAGGCCACTGCGAGTGAAGGTTCCCTTTGGAAAGTTTGGAAGATCTGTAAAAAGAAAAGCAAGAAAATTACCAAAATTCAAAACGAACGAGGTGAATTGGTTTTCACTGATGCTGAGATAGCGGAAGTGCTTGCCGAAACTTATGAGGGTCAATTCAAACCTAACACGAATCAACCGATTGGCACTCAGCGGGAACACTTACATAAAATTGAGGAATTTCTCAACAGACCACGTCATCAGAGTCTTAGTGGGTTTCAAGATTCAGAGCTAACAACTATGGAGGAGGTTAGAGAACTTATTAACAAGCTCTCGATCAAGAAAGCCTCTGGACTGGATGAAATCTCCAATCTTGCTCTCAAAAATCTGCCCCTATCTGCCCTTATGACTCTCACCAACATTTTTAATAGCTTGTTAAAAACTTGTCACTTCCCGAAGATATGGAAGCTTTCAGTAATCAAACCTATCCACAAATCTGGCTCTAACCCTCTCATAGCCAAAAATTTCCGACCGATCAGCCTTCTGAGCAATATATCTAAGCTGTTTGAACGTATTATTCTTATACGATTCAATAACTATCTCGAATCTACTAATTTTCTTCGTCCTGAGCAGCATGGATTCAGAAGAAACCACTCCTGTGTCACACAGCTGCATCGAGTCGTAGAATTTGCAATACAAGCCTTCAACCACAAGGATTTCACCTGCGCAATGTGCTTGGACATTAGCAAGGCGTTTGACAAAACGAATCACGTAACTCTGTTGGCCAAGCTTGTTGAATACGGTTTTCCTGACCACTACGTGTTGTTCTTCAACAGCTATCTTAAAGACAGGCATTTTCTGGTAAAAAATGGAAATGCTTGTTCTTCTGTTCGTCCAATAAGAGCCTCGGTTCCCCAAGGATCAGTTCTTGGGCCTCAGCTCTTCTCCATCTACATCAATGACTTCCCTGCCCCCCAAATGGGCATACTGGGACTCTTTGCGGATGATGCAATTATTATCACCAACAACAGAAAATCTGATAAATGCAGAGAAAATCTTCAGGAGACTCTAGAGGAGGTTGAAGACTGGTGTGAGGATAATGCTGTCGAGCTTAATCATGCCAAGTGTCAGTTCATCTGGTTAACAAGAAGAACCAAATTCACTAGAGCACCAATCTACCTGGGCAGATGAAGCCATAAGACCTGTGAAGGAAGTGAAATATTTGGGATGTATTCTAAACCAATCATTATCCTTCGTTCCGCAAATAAATCACGTAAGAACTAAGGCTACCCAAACCATGGGAATGATGTCACGCATTACATTTCCAAGTGCAAGACTAACTCTTAAAAACAAAGTCATATTGTTTAAATCAATCATTAGACCTATCATGACCTACGCCGCCCCAGTATGGGCTCATGTTTCAAAAACCAACATGCAGCGTCTGCAAAGTCAACAAAATAAAATACTGAGAACTCTTGTGCGTGCACCAAAGTACATCAGAGGGGCTGACATTAGAAAAGACCTGAAGATTCCAACCATCCTCAGCTACATCCAACAAATCTCAGAGGATCACTTTGAAAGGATGAGGAACTCGGAATACGAGCATCTGAGAGAGCTGGTCGATTACAACCCACGTGAAAGACTAAAATTTCTTAGGCCTCAAAACGTGCTGCACGTGCCATGGTCGGTGCGTTAGGGTCTGAACTACTCAGCTGTATAATCTTTTTTGTCTATCTATCATAATATTTTTGTACTTTTAATTTGCCATCGAAATAATCGATCAACTCTATTGCATAGAGTGGCATTGTGGTTTGAAGTACATGACTGATCTTGCACTGCACCAATTTGTATAATTTCGGCTAACACATTTGTTTTTCTATGACTTCTTTTGTATGTTAGATTTATTTTTTATTATTATTTTCTCATTAGTGCATTATGTAGCATTTTGGTGAATTGTACATAAGTAATTTCATTTTTGTGTCCATTATAATATACATTTATCGCATGATATGTATGTGTATATATGTGTGTGTGTATATATATATGTGTATATATGTATATATAATTTTTTTTTTTTTTTTTTTTTTTTTTTTTTTAACTACTATTGATTTTACTGATCAACTGCACTATTGCATAGAGTGGCATTTTGGTGAAGTTTGGTTGATCTTTGTGTATTTTACTATTCTGATGGTAGCATTTTTCGGACTGTATGTGATTTTTTTTTTTTTTTTTCTCTATTAACTTACAAGCACTTCACATCTACACAAACACGCACAAACTTGTCTATAACCCTCTTCATAGCTAGCAAGAGCAGTCTGTAAGTCGCCAGGCAGCCCATTTGGGCTGGGCAGCGACGAGAAAAATTAAATTCTGTCTGTCTGTAAATTAGTGGAATTTTCTGAGCCATCAATTCTGTTGCGACGAAGTGAGTAACATGAACTCAACCCCTTCACAGTGGCACTTCGGTTAGCGAGCCATAATTCGTTCCGTGCACGAGCTCGTTATCCGAATCGCTCGTATAAAGAATCAAACTGCCTCATAGGAAAACATGTTAACTCGGATATGATCCGTGTGTGCGTGTTCCACAATTATTCACTCACATATAAACGACTAATAAAAACAGAATTTCATCAATAATTACAATGCAATAATAATTTAATAAATATTGCAATGCCAACATAAAACAAATACGACAGATACGGAAAACTGGCTGTGTGGGAAGATATCGATTGTTCAAGAAAGGAAAATTCATCTCTGTCCTCACGGGGCCCGAACCACGTGAGGCGGTATATTCTTCCCACTCAGCCAGTTTTCCGTATCTGTCGTATTAACAAGGGTGAGTGACGTCGTTCATCATAAAACTAATATACTGTACACAATAATTTTGTAAAAATTTACCTATTCTAAACTATCAGAGTGATAGGGGAATGTTTTTTTGGACTGTAATCTGCAGGTTCACCAATATTTTTGTGCGAATTTGAAACGGTACCAGTGCAATGACGACTGCTTTTGGCTATTTTTTTAGAACTCCACGAAAATGAGTAACACTGCTACAACTTTAATAATTGGGTGGTTCTTTCCTACAAAATGTTTCTCGGCTTTTCCAATCTCATTCGATCTCCTCCTAATTTCTCTCTTCCTCAGACGAAAACCCGTCCATAAGCTCTTACACGCAATGGAGATCCATCATTTCGTCTGTGGTCAACTTCCGGCTATGTTTCTCCACTAGTTCTTGAATATTGTTCCTCATTCCTCTTGAATATCGTCATCAGATCAAGTGATTTTTCCGAAATTCTTGGAGTGTAAGGTTTGTTATTCGATCATCTCGAAGCATAGCTGAAATAGTGTGTCAGTGCAAAGCTTTTTGATGTAGCAAACTAATGATTTTCAATTTAGACTAACAGAGCAACTGTTAGTCTAAAGATTTAAGTAGCTATAAGTAGATTTCCTTCATAACAGAACTCTGCATATTAATTTTACATAGACATCAAATTTAATTTTGATATTTTAATTCTTCATCAGTAGCATGATGCAACAATAAAGTAATCTCGAACACTTCTAACTTGGTGGAGGGGCCCTAGGCGGGAAAAGTAAACAGAAGACCTCCACTTGAGAAATAATGTCTAATGTTTTTCAACAAAGTTATTTTGTCTAAATTTCAAGCCTTAAATTAGTAGATCCCATGCTATCTATGATTATTATTCGTGCCCGTTGCACTTTGACTTGATTAATTTGATTCTTCAATTTACATAATTTTTGATTTCCTTGCACTATGTGTAATCTTTGACGTATCAATAAATTTTGGTTTTGCCGGAGATGTCCTGGGCCTCCCTTCCTCCTGGGGGGGCCGAAGTGCTTACAAATACAAATACAACGCCACAACAGGCAAAATGCCCGACGAGGTGACTGAGAACGTTGTTTCTTGCGACAGAGCAACACCTTCTAGCTAAAGATGGCGCTGAACAGAGCCTGGGTGTCTCACAGTTTCTCCAGTAGAGCCCATGCAGAAATGAGATCTAGCTCGAACAGTCCCCAATGTTCCAAAAACCTTAGTCGGCAAATGAACTCCCCCAGTGTCGTTACTTAAACTGTTCCGTTTGGGTATATAGGATTTTATGGTGACTTTTTTAAGCATAAGACAATGCTGTTAACAAGCTCTTTTTTTAATGAGAGCCATAAAAATAGTTTGTTCCACTTTCTCAAATTTTTTCATAGTGACGAGTTAACTGAAATTAGCTACGAGTGAACGAGGGTCTAATAACATTGTTGTCTATGAGAGGTGGAAGGGACTGAAGAAAAATGACGACTTAACCGGAGTAATGACTTATTAGGGTGATGACTTAACGATTTTTTACTGTATGTGTGAACGAAAACGGAATACTAACCGCTCAGTTGTGATAAAGTTAAACTAAGCAAACAACGCTAAAAATTTTTGTTCGTGATGTGGATCATCACTCGTTAATCGAATCAAAATTTGTTCAAAAATTTTGCTCGTTATACGAATTACTCGTTAACCGAAGTTCCAGTGCGTTCAATTCCTTAAGCTTTAATGAACAAAATACGATTACCTAAAAAATTCCATAATACGAGTATTAAAAAAAGCGCTATAGTAACACGTAATGTGGGTCTTTCGGGATTCCTAGCGCTGTTTTTCGAATAATTTCTATTGTATGAAATGTATAGTTAGTTATGAGAGGAAAAAAAGAATGTATTATTGCTAATAGAAAAACATCCAATGCTTTGTGTGGATACAAGAATAACAAATCCGCATATAGTTTTATCTTTACAATGAATACAGTGAAAGAAATAATGACAAAGAATCCGAAATGTTAAAAAAAAACAAAGGCTTTCTTGGAGTATTTCTAACTTTTTTTTTCGCCATTATCAACACAATGAATACAAGAAGAATGGAAAAAAAAATCAAAATAATACTGGCGTTTGAATTGAATAGGAAATATAAATTTAATTTATTAAACTTAGTTTGTTATATATACATGAATATTCAATTGCGAAGTATTTTCATAGAAAATCCGGCATTATAACACAGTGTATTTTGAGATTTATGGAATAAAAAATGTGTTAAAACAACTCAATACTATTATGCGTTAACAGAATGCAAAAACAACTATTATTTTCTGTAGTTTTCTGGGTTTTTTTTTCATTAATAACTACCCTTGGAGGGAGCGATGGAAATGATTAGGTTGTGTGAACAAGCTATAGAGAGATATAACATGGAATTTAATGGGTTGATCATCCGGGAACGATAGAAATTTCTTTTCTTTTTTTTACCGCAAGATATATTATTAAAAGATATTTTACCGCAAACACATGCTGTGCTACTGAAATTGGCATAGCTAATTTAGCTATGCCAGTTGCCATCTATCCCGTTTTTCCGTCTGACTTAGCTGGGTTTTCTTTAGAGCAGTTCTGATTTTATTGTAGCAACGCCAAACAACTAAAATTATCATTCGATGAAAATGAGTGAAAATTCGTGGCAATCGGTGATAGATAGTTCGATATTTATCACCAATGGTCATGTATAAAAGCGAAGGAAATATAGTCGAACAAATGCGGTTATGAGTGTCTATTCTTTCTCCTAATGAATATACAGGGTACATAGCAAAGAGAAGATATTTCATTTACTGGCGAACCATTAAACTTAGAGGTATACTTTCAATTAGAAATAGTTTCCAAATAACGTGCAGTACACAAATATGCCCTTCATGTGGCATTGTCCTTATGTTGCAAAAATTTCGTGTTTCTGAATGCAATATTCACAGAGATATTGGAATTTGAAAAATGGGGGAAATTTGGGGCTATTCAATTATTACGTAAGCAGATTTTCAGCCATTTTTGACCCCCCCCTTGTCAGCAAAAGTCAGCAAAACACTGACCCCCCCCCCTCCTTCTGTCAGCAGCTTAGAATATTTCATCATATCTTCAAAAAAGGGTGGTTGATGACGTAAGAAACCGTCAAAATCCCCTCCCCCTTTGTCATCAATAGTCAGCAAATCCGAAATCCCCCCCCCCCCCCATCGATGCTGACGTAGTACTTGAATGACCCATTTGAGAGAAAAAGCCTTAAATGTGGGTAAAGCGGTTTTTCCGCATTTAGAGCTGTTTTTTCCCGAAATTTCTTCAGTTTTTTGAATTCGAATATCTCAGTGAATATTGCACTAGAAAATGTGGATTTTTTTTTGTTGGAAACAGGAGGAAACAGAAGAGACAAGACAACAACTTTCTAATTGGGTTTTGGGGCACACGGACACTGTGTAAAAAGTTATTTTTTTAATAAGATTTACGTGATCCTCCCGTATTTCCAAGGGATCAGCATGATCCGTCCAAGGAATTTGTTAGTGTTAGTAGACATCCATGCCCGAACCGGGATTCGAAACCTGACCTGCACAGCAACAGGCTCGCTCCCTAACCACTCGACTGCCAGGCGGCGACTGCCAAGGGACATATAACTATATAACCCGTTGCAACATAAATGGTACATTTGAATACTACACGTTATTTGGAAACTTTTTCTAACCGGAAGTGAACCTTTACCGCCAGTAAAATGTCATACTTCCTATTTGCTATGCACCCTGTATAATGATACCCCGACTAACGTCAGTAATACGTTTCAAGACTGACGACGTAAGTCGAGGTAGATTTTTGTAATGGTAATGCCCCTCAGATGGTAAATTTTCAGATTTTTTTTGTTCTTCCTCACCTATATTCGTCTTTTTCTCTCTTTTTTTTAAATTAAGCTCTTTCACGGGAAAATGTTTTCTCTAAGAATGCGACGCCAAATTCTTCAAGCTTTGTTGAAAATGCAAACAAAAAAGAAACGAAACGAGATATTGCTCTGCAGTAATAGGAAACGTGCTTATAAAAGGATATCTGAGAGAAACTGGCGTCTAGCGCTCGTGATTACTATTGGTGTCCATTCTGAGAGAGCATGCGCATTAGAGACAAATATATGTTCCAGAATTGATATATTTTGTTACGAACAGCTAGCAAAAAACAACTGTTCAGTACTTGGTACGATGCCGACGAGATGGAATCGAAGGTATCCGAAAGTTGATTGTTCGAATTCCGGCCGCCACGCTATTTTTTCCCCTATTTTACCTTCCATCTTCTATTTTTTGAATGATTATATTTATATTTATTTTTCATTTGCACTCAAAGCTGTTATTAAACGTCCCGACATTCCCGGAGATGTGTGCGCTTGATGCGGGGATGGCGGAACAGCCAGCCACACCACACACGTTTTATTACTTTTCACATGGTGAAATGAAAGTATTTGAGGTTTTGTGATTGTATTGTAATTATTTTTCTGAAAGATAAATTAAAAAAAATGAGTTTTTCACAAACACAACGCTATTGGGAGTGTAAAATAACGTAATCCGAATGTCAATCAGTTTTTCCTTCCACTTCTTGAACAATCATCTTTTTCCCTTCGCGATTCAGAGGGAAACCCAAAAAGAATCATCCTAAGAAATAAAGTAAGACGGGGGAAAAAGTAGAGCTTCGGATGGTACTCGAACCATAAACTTTTCGGGTGCCTTCGAATCTATGTCGTCGTTATACTAACTGGTCAGCAGTAGCTACTAGCCGTACGCAATTAAATATAACAATTCTCGAACATTCTGGAGTTATTTGTCTCTAATGCTCATGCGCTCTCAGAATGAACACCTATAATAATCGCGAGCGCTGATTCTCTCGTATATTCCTTTATAAGCACTGGGTGGATGGTAGGGGCCCCAGAGTCGTCAGCTGATATCCTAGGTATGGTCAACGAAAACAATGTAGACCTTCAACATAATGGGAAGATCCATTTGTCGGTGTGATGGGGAAGGACCTCGAAGAGAAAGGCTCTATTCGAGTGTTGGAAGCTTTGCGACCTGCGTCGGTGGCGAGAAGCCAAGGATGAAATCACGGGTCCATCTAGATATTTTAGGCAATAGGAAAGGCAAGATATATATATAATTTTCTTTTCTTTTTTCTTCTTTTTTTTCCGCTGATAGCATATTTTCCTATCTAAGTTATGCCTGAAACACGAATGTATTATTAAATACTTATTAAAACACGTTACAAAACATTTTAGGAAAATAACTTTCGCAGAGTAACATGGGTAGAATAAATATTTGCACGACATTTTCTACGCTCGTTCTTTTTTGTCCGAGGACATTGCACATTTGTGCTTCTGCATTGATGGGGGGGGGGGCGATACGTTAATTAATTTTACATATAAAAAAAGATTGAACACAACAGGTGTATAGTGCGCTCTAGTTAAATACTCAAACAATATTTGCATTTTAAAGACAAATATATTGGGTTTTACTCGAGAGAGACCAAAAATACACAAAATCCTCAAAAGTAAAGGATGGGCGAAAAGGCCTTGGACATATTTCAAAAATTAATAACTGAATGTGTGAAATAAACTCGAATCAATCAATTGTAATAAGAAAGTGTGGTTCGCATTAATACACTTATCATCAGTGTTCCCCAATACGCATCTATATGTGCGATTCCCGCGCCAAAATTAAATTTTACGCCTCAAAATTTTGTTTGTAACTGCAAATTTTGTGTAACTTTTTTAATACAGTTATTCCTCTCTGTGTTACGTCAAAAAAATTCTTCTTTTCCCAAAATCCCAATTAAAATTTTGGAGAAAAGTTATGAAATAATTTTTAAAATTAATCGAAAAACACTCTAGCCCATATTAAGCAGTGTTATCCAAAAAAATAATTTCGAAGAATAATTTACTCTTCGAAATTATTTTTTGGATAGCACTTATTAACATGGGCTGGTGTTTTTTTTTTTTTTGGTTATTTTTGATAGATTAAAAAGAAAAATCAAAATTTCAATCACAGGTGATGTTGTATAACGAAGTGTTGACAAAACACATAAAATGCAACAAAAGCAGTGCATAAATAATGTTTATTGCAATTTTCGCTACATAAAACTACTACATTTCAATATGAGCACATTTTGCAGCTCGGGCTATACCTAAAGTGAAAGGATGATCATGTTAAAATATGGGAGGTTTATGTAACCCAATTATCATAAAGATCAATCGCACACTGTTTGTATTGTATTTATGTGCTATGTCGAGTGTTTTTTGATACAATGACACCTGTGAGAGAAACTATCAAAAACTTTTTACTTGTAAAAAAAAAACAAAAAAGAAAAAAGAAAAGTTAGTTTCACTGTCCGTTGGTTGATTTTTTTTTAGTTTTGGTGTTCTGGGACTTTTCGTCCACCCTGTCTACTTGGAATATAACATAACATAATATATATATAATTTATTTGTCCCCAGTGAATTACGATAATACTATACAAATTAGAATTTACAATTAAATTACATAGTTTACAATATTTGAAAAAAAAATGCAGAGAAAGAGAAAAGTTTGAATGAACACGGTCGAACAGTTAATTCATAATGTGATGAAGAAAGCTGGGACAAGGACGAGAGCAGTAGCTAAAAGCTAGTAAAATGCTCTCGACCCTATGACATCTCTGTCCTTGCGATACACGTAAATCTTCTTATTTGTTTAGACCTGGAATAAAGATAAAAAGAACGAAGTATATTGGCCCAATAAGTGTAAATATATTTATTAATTAAATTAGAGAGTGAATTATGGCAACCAAAAGCTGATGTAAGAGAATTTCATGCTACGGTTGTTTTTTTCACTTTAATTCAATGGCAAATTTTAAATAATATAGAAGGGAGAAGAAAAACCTAGACAAAAAATAGAAATTGAAAATAAATAGAATATACACATGTTGTTAACTTTCCACATAATCAAATCGAATTATTGTTCATATATACAGTATATTGTTAATACTATATATATAACATCAAACCATACAAAATATCTAAGATATAACTGAAATAGAAACAACAGTTGTTGCTACTTGTATTGTGGAACATTTAGATTTTATTTCTAAAATGTTATTTTTAATAAAATCTAAATGTTTCACAAGAAAAGTAGCAACAATAGTTATTTCTATTTAACATAGTATGCGATTTTGTTTTCCCATTTTATTCATGTACAATTTTTCTTAATTCCAAAATGTTTCAAGGAGGGAGAAAAAATCTCCAGAAGTAGAAATTAGACGTTATTTGGTGAGTTATATGTATATTTTAAATTTTAATTATTTAGGAAAGAAACATCTGAATCGTAACTTTTAGGCAAAACACCTAACCTCTGGGATTAAGGATAGGAATAATTTTAACATATTAATGCCTCTATTGGGAACGAATACGCTGCACTAATAACGAAACAGAAAAAAAGAGCTGTAGGAATTAAGAAATTCAAAAAAGAAGAAGAAAAACAATGGTTGCAGGTACAATAAAATCAGAAATAAGGAAAGCAAAGAAGGTTTTGTCTCTTGTCTTAACCGGGAAATTGTTTCTCTTCGGTATCCCAAAAACCAAGGACGTTCTGACCTGAGCTTATCATTATGGTTCTGGAATAGAAATAGTGCAGTGTCTTTTTTGTCTTTTCTCTTGCTTAGGTATATACAGTATTTAAGGAGGAGATGGAAAAGGGGAAAAAAAAACATAATAAGAGAATAAGAAACTTTTTCTTATTTATTTCGCTTCATTGCAGCTGTCAACTGTAAACAGACATTGGTCAAACTGTAAACCTTTTCCTAATGGAAGCGAGTGCCAGGGAGTAACTCTCTGGCCTTAGCAATGACTTTTTTCCTTTTCTTCTTCTTCATTTCTCATACCATTTTATTTTGTCCTTCTTATATGGCAAGGATTCCTCTCTTTCTCCCGAGGGATGTGCCGAATATCTTGGAGTGAAAGTCCCTTTCCTTTCAAGCACAAAAAAAAAAAAAAATTCTCGGGGCCAAGTTCAGAAATGTGTGACATTTTCTACGAAGAAGAAAAATGTACATTTTCACTTCCTCGCGAAATGAAGAACAACTGATGGACGTCGTGGAGATGAAAAAAAAAAAGTAGAAGAAAAATGTACAATTTTTTTTTTGGTGTCTATCCTCAGAAATTTTCAATCTTTATTCATTTTCTGATTCCGTTCGTATCTCGAGTTTTTAAAATGAGTAAAGTTTATAAATATATCCTTGGTTTCAACGTTGATTAATACATTATCAGTGTCACCTACACAACAGGAGAGTCGAGGCAGAAATTTCGTGAGAGGTTAGAAAGGACTGGTTGCATTTTTTTCGCTCGAAAAACCAAATGGATACGTACATACATCCACATTTAGTGCACCAAGTGTCACTGAATTAGTTTTTTGAAGGTGGAAACAGTTGTTCGAAACCTGTTTAGAGGGTGGATACACCGACGTGCGTTACATGTCACACGAAAAATAAACACAAATGACAGAAAGAAAACGAATAAAGTGATAAAAAGTTTAAAAAAAAAACCTAATAATTATAAACCTACTGGCACAAAAATAATTATTTATGACACTTTGATGACGAGGGACTGGGTTTCAAGATTGTTTGAAGAGAAAGAGAAAAATAATATTAAATATTCAATGTGAGTTACGCAAGCTTTAAACGAATTTTTAGAATAGTACCCACCTTCAACGCATTATGAGGGGTACACGAAGCATACCTCTTATGCATTTTTAGAGGTAGGTGACCATTCTACGTATTTCCAAAGGATGCTTGGATTATGCTTTCTCTCTGTGGGTGGCTTTCACAATCACGTGCTTACTGTTATTAGAAATCAGTGATTCATGCCGTCACTGTCAATCCGTGACCATCACGCACGCCGCTGCGGTGGTCGAGTGGTCATAGAGGCCGACTTGAACCCCCACCGTCACCACAGTGGTGCTCGGCTAAAGTTGGTTTTTTTCTGTGGTTCCTAAATTCGAGGTGCGCATGCCTGCCGATTTCCCCATTGAAAAGTCTCGCAACTGAAAGCAACAGGCCCATGATGGTACAAATATTCAATTATTACACTTCACTCGCTTCACTTCTGAAATATAGATGGCAGAACTGAAAAATCAGGCGCAATACTATATACGCACTACCGTACCAGCAATCATTGATGCATGTCATAAATAGAAATCTGTGCTGCATTCATTAATAGAAGTCAGCTCCGTATATTATTAGCAATCAGTAATACATTTCATTATTCAAAATCAAGAATGCATGTCTTTGTTATCAATCTGTGATACATGCCGTAATTATCTGTTAGTGATACTTATCGTTACTAGAAATCAATGATGTATTAGTCATTAGGTATATCAGTCATGTATGTCGTTAGTAGTGATCAGTCGTGCATGCCATTATTAGCAATCGGTGATGCACGTTGTCACTACCAATCGTTATTGTAAATCAGTGATTCATGCTATCATTGGAGAGGAGTTATGAAATAATTTTAAAAATTAATCAAAAAAACACTCTAGCCCATATTAAGCAGTGTTATCCAAAAAATAATTTTGAAGAATAATTTACTCTTAAAATTATTTTTTGGATAGCACTTATTAACATGGACTGGATTTTTTTTGATTTTTTTGACAGATTAAAAGAAAAAATATCAAAATTTTTCAATCACAGATGATGCTGTATAACAAAATTTTGACAAAACACATAAAATGCAACACAAGCACTGCTTAAATAATGTTTATTGCAATTTTCGCTACATAAAACTGCTACATTTCAATATGAGCACATTTTGCAGCTCGGGCCATATCTAAACGACTGAAAGGGTGATCATGTTAAAATATGGAAGTTTTATGAAACCCAATTATCTTAGATCAATCTCATACTGTTTGTATTGTATTTTAGGTGCTATGTCGAGTGTTTTTTGATGCAGTGACACCTGTGAGTGAAACTTTCAACAATTTTTTTACAAAAAAAGAAAAGTTTGTTTCATTGTCCGTTGCTGTCATTATGAGAACTCGGTGATGCACTGTCGGGGGAATACTTTACTTCCCATTACTAAAACTCCCTCGAGTTTCTTATATCCCAGTAGTAACAATGACGATTCTTGCCCCAACGTCCAATTTCTTTCGCAACAAGCGCTTCGTATGCTTCACCATTGAATGTTGCCCTAAGATTACAATGTGTAAACTGCTTAGTTAGAAAGCTAAAAATAATATCCACCTCTCTCTACAAGATTCCATTAGCTACCTCTCCTAAACTCCTTACAGGACTTTTTAACATCTTCTATATATACAACATTTATAGCTGAAAATGAAAAAATTGAATTTATTATTAAATAATTTTCAACTTACTTATCTTCGTACAGAAGAAATGAAACTTTCAAGCATCCATTTCCCATTTTCAGAATTTTCTTGAAACTGTACATCACGCTTTTCCTTATTCATGGAAATCCACTCGCGTGAACGAATACTTAAGAAGAGTGTTATTTTTGGTGACACGAACCGAGTGTACAAAAATATCAGGAATAGTGTTATTTTTAGTATCATTCAAGTCCGGAACGATATACATAGTCATTGTCCATATAATTTGGTTCTTACGCTGCAAGAGCGGAGCCAAATGATTGTTGGTTGCGAACATAAACCTCAGAAATGTTTCCCGCGAGGAAAAAGGTGACAAAGACGGGGGTTCGATTCCCGTTTCAATTCTTATATTTTTGTTCGACGACGACGACCGAATGAAACAATTTTTGTGCTGATGAGAAATGGTTTCACAGGAAACGTCTCCTTTTTGTGCCTTCTCATCTTTTATTTCATTTTATTATTTTATGTTTCCTCGTCCCCCTTTACACGACGTTGTCAAGATTTTCAGCACCAACGGGTTTCATCTTTGCGGATATTACGCCTTTATTCTCTTTTCCCCGCGTCGCAACTAACATTGAGCTTATCTCCAAAGATACATTTCGCTTGAGGAAACTACGTCCTATAATATGTTGCTCTCTTTTATGTTTGCTGATATGTCACTCGGTATAGTTGGAAAGAATCTGCGAAAGAGAAGAGACCTCATATCCTCGTACGATATATCTATTTAGGTAACTTGCGAGTATGAAAACATTTATATATTATCCAGAGAGTATCCCACTCGTAATGTTTACGTTTCATTTGTAGTCCGTACAGTTTGTGCGACTTCTAATCGTATTTATTAAATAACCATATTTTACGGCTTTATTCTCTATTGAACAGATATTTATTTTGAAGGAGAGAGGATTTTATGATGGTATTGATGTATAGATTTTATTCAGATCATAAGAATTAATCGATATACGAATCTTGGTTGCATTAAAATCCAGTATCAGCAGATTGTTTTTTTCAAACTTTGAGTCGCCCCCTCCCCGATGTAAAAGCAAAGAGCAGGAAACTCTGCTACTAACATAACATGGAAAGTCAAACATTTACGATTTTTACATCAAAATATGAAAGCAGACGGCAGCACCACTAGAGGATGGAAAATACAAAACTCTGGCAATATAAATGAGTAATTACCCCACATTTATTCAGAACACGCTTTCCACCATGTAACGATGCGTTTGAAACTCCCCAGAGGAATGTCTGCGATGCGCATTAACGATTAAATAGAAAAGAAGTATCAGTTATTTAATGTCTAAAGGTGGCTACACTTTATGTGGTTTGCCTTCGAACAATTTGTTGAGTCACAGTAAATTTTTTAACCGGATGAGAAGTAATGAGTTAGCGGCTCTTACATGGTCGTCTCATGTCGGTACATCGAAAAGTCGCATGGCGCCTAAATCGAATGAGGCCGAGAGCCATGGTGCTACAACAACAATCTATTCTACAGAGAGAAATCAGATTAACATCAAATAAATACAATTCACTAATGCGCTAATAATCAAATGACTTGCCGAATTCGGAAGACAGATATGACAACACTTCTTGAACACAACACGCATTCCTCATAAACGAACTCAACGGTCAGTTCAAAACGAATACACGCACATTCCGACATGAAAAAAATAGTTCGTTATAATTTTCTCAGATGAACATTTTTGCAGTACATATGTAGTTCAATAGTACGCTGTTTTGCGGTCGTATGGGCATCGTGCTGGACTCTCATCATGAGGTTTCGGATTCACACCTGGTTGACATACACTAAGGTGGTCGTTCTGCGGATTTTCAGCTTGGAGACTCGAATGAGAGCCCTGCCACCCCTTGAAAAAGTCCCTCAGCTTAGAGCCGACACACCTTCTAGAATATACGTACATAGAATGAAAATTTAAGCATTTGTCATGTACATTAAAGTATATTGAAGAGAGATGTCATCACTATCAGAACACGAAAGAAGCACAGCTCTAATAAAATAAATATGTTAGGCGCCATACATACAACTCAGAACAACACAGGCATGTATCGTTAGAAATTCCACAAAGAGTGTGTAAGAGGTGCATGAACGGTTAAGTATTGATAGTTATTGCAACCTTTTTTTGAAAGTCTGAATGCAGAGAGCAAGTTTGTCTTCAACGCGATAATGACGTAACATGAAAATTCAGGTATCTGCAATTTTGGCTTCGGTACATGAAAGACAGATGGAAGCTCTGACATAACACGAAATATTCATAAATCTGCAACGTAAATACTTTTTTTTTCCTTATAAAGACATACACAACACGTTCCTGCATGTAACAATTCGTTAAAAATTACCTTGCGGGATGTTGATGAGGTATATGGACGGTTCAGTAATATTAGTAGTATTAGTAGTAGTACGGGTTCAGCCGAGGAGGAGTTTATAAAACTGTTGAACTGCACTATGCCAGTTACAATTGAAGTACCAAAAGTCATGGGATACCTCTTAATATTGCTGCACTTCACCGGGTAAAATAGGTCCCACACGATATTAAGATGGGATACCTCTTAATATCGTGTGGGACCTCTTTCTACCAGGCGAAGTGCAGAAATATTAAGGGGTATTCCATGACTTTTGTCACTTTAGTTTAAGCTTCGTAGAATTGAGAATCCTCTTTGTATTTGTGATAGAAACCGACTTTCAGCACGAATGCATTAAGAACGACATGCACGACATTGCACACAAATTAGCTGCTTGCACGAAACCCAACCGATTCGTCTCATTAATATGAATGTCACAGTAAAAATATGATAAATCGATTATTATGCATAATAATCATTTATTGTGCATAATAACCGATTACTATGAATATACTAAGCAATCGTCTTGGTAAATTTGATAAATTTATCACTTTTACCGGCGATTATGCATAATACCGATGCGTCGGTGGTACATTCGATGAATACTTGACAAGATTATCACTTTTACCGGAGATTATGAGCAATAACCAAGTGTCGCTGGCATATTTGATAAGTACTTCAAATTTAATGCATTTATTCGTGATTATGCATAATACCCTAGTGTAATTGGCGAATTCGGTAAATATGAAAAAAAAAATCCAAATGATATATCAATGACGTATAATAGAATTCATCATGTTTGCCAATGACGCGACGCTTGGGTATTATCCATTTTCGTCGGTAAAAGAGATAAATTTAGGGAAATTTATCAAAATTACATACTCGGTGATTATACATAATGACCGGTATTATGTCCAATAACC
Organism: Pholcus phalangioides; assembly: GCF_987345545.1. NCBI lineage: Eukaryota > Metazoa > Arthropoda > Arachnida > Araneae > Pholcidae > Pholcus > Pholcus phalangioides. The sequence continues at coordinate 15,026,628 of NW_028301607.1, forward strand.
GTATTTATCACATTTGCCGTAACCTGATACATAGTCGGACCCCAATATAATGATAACAAATTTTTGGAGCGTATGTATGACCATGGCCCCCGATGTATGAATCATCATGTAGGCTATAGTACATCATATCGTACGACTTATCATGTTTACCAGCGACGCGACACTTGGGTAGTATGCATAATTGCCAGAAAAAGTGATAAATTCAAGGGAGCAAAATTCAAAGTTTTCGGGTTTTTTGTCCGACGTGACGTTCAGTTTTTGCCTTTCGACGTTTTGTTCGCACGAGTTGTGAGGCAAAAATTGTAAGTCACGCTTCACCAAAACACCTGAAGACTCTGAAGTTTGCTTCACAGGATGGCCACGAAAGGCTGGTTTGCTTCATTAAATTCAGAGAAATTTATCGAACTGGCCGAATTTATCGGTGATTATATATAATAACCTGTTTGCTATGTATAATAACCGGATTTATCACATTTTCCGTAACATATAAACGGCTTCAGACACAGACGTACGCTGTTATTTTCCGCAGACAAGATATTCGGACATAACTCACCTCTTCAGAGAGAGGGAAGAACGTTGATGTTTTGCCAAAATAGCGATAAACAGAATTCGTGGGTGGTCAGGAGGAGAAAGGTATGCTACAAATTGTCTTATTCACCGTGGTAACATGACTCCTAGAAATAGAACAGATAAAACACATGCGTGGAATGTCATTTGCGAGGCGAACGTTAAGTGATATTTTCGTTTCGTTCCTGGAAATGAGGTAGAAAATCTTCGGTTTTCCCCTGGAACTTCCGAAAGATACAAGCGTCAGTGATTAGTCGGATGAGTAGTATGGAGAGATGCTCAAAGATAAGAGGGTGGGGGGGGGGGAGAGGATCTAGTTAACAAAGTAGCAATTTCCAGTCAGTATCTCGTACCAGACGGGTTAATGAGGACAAGGAGGATCTTCGATAGCAAATATGGTGTGGAAATTACAAACTTTTATTTCCATTTCAATCGAAATTCCGTTTCATCAAACGGGACGCATGCTGAATAATATACGCTCTTACACTATATTTCCAAATCTCTGTGTCCCTTTTTCGGACTTTGGACATCGCGTCTCCGATTTCTAGAAAAATACTGAGGAAATAGTTCTGAAATTTCGGTCACGTGAATCGTATGTTTGTACACACGATTTCTAGTGAGAATGTGTGCATTTCCGTGAGAATGGCATAGAATAGGGAGTAGAATATATATTCAGGGGAATATGTTTTCTGTAAAGATTCCACATTTCATCGCATGTTTTTTGCTTATAACATGCGGAGTTTTCAATAAATCTTTATGAAATTTACAGAAACATTGGCACCACACATGAGCCATCCTGCGTAGGAATTTAAAATGTGACAATTCGTTATATTCAATAAGGTATGAGCATTTATAGTAAATTATTTTTAATCGTGAATGAGAGAAAAATACCGATTTTTATTTTTTTCATAATTTGGATACCAGATATACGGGACGTCCTGCAAGTGCCATCACGGCCTTTATCTTATCAACCGTACGTCGAGTCGAGGAGGTATGATTCCTGTTTGAAAATGCTCAACAGGCGACCAGTTTTGAGAGTGCAAATACAGTATGTAAAAAATTAAAAAATCTATATTTTTACTCGGTCCCCCTGAGCTCTAACTTCAGAAGTCGTTGCCCCGTCTCTCCTGATGCCAACAAAAAAATACCATGTTTCTTAGTGCAACGTTTACAGAAATATTCTTATTCGAGAAACGGAGGAAATGTGGGAAAGAACATCGTTAAATGCGGGCGAAACTGTTTTTCCTCATTTATCGCTGTTCTTTACCAAATTCCCTTCCGTTTTTCAAATTCGAATATCTCTTTGAAAATTACATTTAGAAACGTGGATATTTTTTTGTTGGCATCAGGAGAGACGGGGCAACAACATTTTAGTTGGAAGTTAGAGCACATGGGGACTGTATAAAAATTCTTATTTTTTTATTTTCTCACACACTGTGTTTTTACTCTCGAAACTGGTACAGGGTAATTTTTGAACGTCTGTTGACCATTTTTTAAATTGGAAGCATTCCTCTACGACTAGGTTGTGCCGTGCTAGCACTTACAGGACACCCTGTATAACGCAACTTTTGTAAACATTGCAGTTGAATGTCGTGAAAATTCCGAAAGTTATACGCTACATCGTGAGCTGTAATTTAAGTTACTGTTTGAGTGTACTTGGATCATAAGGGATTTTCCACGAATTGGAATTTCGATTATTTTTTGTTATTTGATCTCTCATTTCGTTCCGTCTCTTCATTTTGGCATCACATGAAATTTAAAATCAGCATTTCTCTTATATACCATCTTGCACATGTCTTCGCTCATTCGCATGAATCTGTGGGCTTATTTTTGAAATAATCAAATAACATGAAATAATCGAAATACCAATTTGTAGATAATTCTTTATCGCCCATGCAATTTAAGCCAGTATTGTAAATTATAGCTCACGATACATCGCGTATTTCTTTCTCAATCTTCGCAACATTAAACTGGAATTTTCATATCAGTCCTATTATATACCTGGCAATCAAATTATGGAAAAATGAAATCGATATTTTCTGCGCATTCGTTATTAAAAATAACAAACTAAAAATTCTCATATTTCATTCAATAATTAATGGCCACATTCTAAATTCCTACGCAGGGTGTATTTTATGTGGTGAAATGTTTCTGTAAATTTCGTAAAAATTGATTTAACAATCCGCACGTTATAAGTGACAAACATGCGATGAGAATTGAAATTTTCTACAAAAAATCTTCATGAACGTAAATGCTATTCTCAGGAAAATTCACGTAAGTATTGCACAAAGTTATTACAATATTGTGTGAAAGTTACGAATCATTTGCATTTTTTTTTTCATACAGTATTGATCTAAAATCTTTTTCTCTTAATTTTTGTTTTCGGTCCCCTAAATACACTCGTGACTACATTTTCACGGGAATTGTGAGTACAAGCACAACATTCACGTGACCAAAATTTCCGAACGATTTGTCCGGTATTTTCCCAGAAATTCGAGAAAACGTCTAAACTCTAAAAAGGAGACAGACTTTTAGAAATATACTGTATATTCAGAAGATATTTTTGCTAAATCTACCTTCAGTTTCAGAACCGCGCATAAACGCTATCTATGCCTGAATATACTGTATATACCCATCGTTTTAAGACGAAAATAAATTTTCCAGTCTCGCGTCTGGATTCAGAAGAGAAGGGGTTTATACCGTAAGTGGGGAGAAGAATATGGAGTGGTGGGGGGGATGATGTGGAACGATGCAACTGCTTTCCTGGACAGTAATAAATGAGGGTACTTCACTATGAATGAATCATGCGGATGAATCGAAGAACGGAGGAAACCCATAGCGGTAGAGGCCGACGGAGATTCCGAACACTGTAATCCATTAATCTTCAATCTTATCCATTAAATTTCTGGGATTTTGAATCTTTTATACGTTGCTCTCAGCACCACACACAGCGAGAGAAGAGAGCAGAAGCGGCTCAAGATTTTCCTGTGTGTTCATAACATCCTGAAAATATATATAACCAGTCCTTTTCGATTCTTCATATCAAGTGCGAAGTATCATACAAAATAATCGCTTATAGAATCCAAATCAAAATTTATCATAAAAGTATTGGGTATGATTTTTTTTTAATGCATGAAAGGAACATGCCTCCATACCACGGTTCAGTCCGCATGCCAGATGCGTGGAACTGCTGCCATTCGTGAACTAAAAACTTTTATGTGTAAGCTGACCATCTTGCCTGTGTTTTACGTGACCGTCCCGTAATTAAGGTCGTCTTTCTAACGATAATGTTGGAAGGATAGTTGGAAAATCCGAAAAGAGCAATTATTTTGTTGTCAATGCACAGATATTCAAGTTTTATAGATATACCTCTGAAATTCACTAATAAACTTGAAAATATATTAAAACAGACATTTAAGGCAGGAAAACTTCAAAAAATGCATTTTTACCAAAAAGTGAAAATAAACAAAAAAATACATTTATGTCATTTTGTCTGAACTTCTGCGCTCTAGTCATGAGTAATTATAATCATATATAATATTCATCTCACATTTTTTTCGAAGATATATGTTTGTTGGTGACTTACACACTGTAACACATTGTAATTTTACTCCCGTAAATTGTAATATTATTTTCATTCAAGCCATTCGCGGTTTTTCAGCAATTGTAGCGACAGATAGAAACTTCACTTGCCGTCGACAATTATTTTTGGCTATAATCGGAAACTTTACCCCACCTTTGACAATTTTTCTGATTGTGATTAAAACAACAATTTAATTTAACAAATTTAGGTATTTATTATTTTTCAAATATACTGTAATTCTCAAATTTTTGTGCATGTAATTGACAGTTTTTTAGTGAATTGACAACATTTTTGACTGAATTGACAACATTTTTGACTGATTGACAAAATTTTTGACTGATTGACAACATTTTTGACTGATTGACAACATTTTTGACTGATTGACAACATTTTTGACTGAATTGACAACATTTTTGACTGAAATTGAAAAAAAATTTTGAGGTTGGCGAATTATTTGGCCGTAAATGACAAATTTTTCCTTGAGTTTGACGATTTGTTCTGCTGTAGCTATCTTCACTTGGGTTTGACAACTTTTTCGAAACAATTTAACAGTTAAAAATTTTTTCGGCCGTAAATGGCGCTTTATTTGTCTTCAACAATTTCTTCTGCTGTAATTATTTCTTTACTTGCCCTTGACAGTTTTTGGAGGGTGCAAACGACGACTTTACTTGTTTTTGACATTTTTTTTTTCGCCTGTAAATTGTAACTTTACTTGCCTATGACAGAATTTTGGGCGATATCCCGTATTTTTATGAAGGAAATAAATTTATCGCGGGCCTTCTGTGTGTGGGGTAGACGGGGTAAATATCTTTGCTCAATGCACTCTGCTCTCGACGAAAAAATAGAAAATTCTGTCTATTCAGCATCTTCGAATAGCGTTTAATTTCAACACAGATTCAATTACATGAAAGGGGATTGCGAGCAAATGCCGTACATTTAATAGAAATTGTAGAGAAATCTATTTTCCCTTTCTTATTTCTGTTTTAAAGTCAGTCTCTTTGAAATTGTGTTTGAGATTACTTAAATCCTTTGTTTAAAATTCGGTAGGTCTCGACTTTCAATTTTAAAACAATGTTTAGTGGCAGCATTTCAAAGTCTTCACAAATGAAAGAACTCGGGAGCCTTATATCAAATTTGGCGAGACTCACTCAAATTGCAATTTATCACACAGGATTCAAATTTAAAGCTTCGCGATATTTCGAATTTGAAGCTAACACTAATTCAATGGCTCCTATCTGTATGCATATGAATCACGAACAGTATTCCGTCAGAGAGTATTTTGATATTCATCGACAAAAATATTCAGAAAACTCTTGTCTCTTTCCGTGTTTGTTACCACCAGAAGGATAAAAACCTGAAGCACCCATGACTGAATCGCCCACAAAAGAGAGCGGACTCATCGTCCTCCATTTGTGAACAAAAAAATTGGTTTTGCAGCTCTAAGAGTCGTCTAATCGTTGGGAATGAAAACAGGATAGGCAAGAGCGATTGGCTATATCACTTAAACTGATGCCGCTTTTGCGGGCAAAGATGAGGGTCGAATAGGGCGCGTTAACCCAGGTAAATAAGATATTCACCTAAAGTACCATAGGATGTTTAGAGGTGTCGCGAGTTGGATACCCGGATCGTCCTTGCCACAAACTTTCCTGACACAGGAATACAACAGAAATGGAAAAGATTGCTACAGCAGGGAGTCTCACAAGGAGGGGTTAGCGCATCAAATACAAATACAAATACAAATACAACGCCACAACAGGCAAAATGCCCAACGAGGTGGCTGATAAAAAGATGCCCATAAAAATATGGATGTCATATGTTTCAAAAATACAGCAACCCCATTAAAAATGCAATTAACACAAATTATAAACAATATATACACATGATAAAATATTATACAATGCCCATAAAGAATACTTATGGTTGTCTTATTCTAAGAATGGATAGCTTCTCGATTTACCCCAACATGTTTATCGTATTTCTTTTTAAACGTGTCAATTGTGTTACAATTTACTACCTCCGGGGGTAAGCTATTCCATTTATTAACAACCCTATTAGAGAAAAATTCCCTGCGACACCATAACCTTGCATTGTCCCTCACCAATCGATACTGGTGTCCCCTTGTAAAAGCGGTTGATTGGCGGTGTACTAAAAGTTCATGGTCCATCCTATCCATCCCATTGAAAATTTTGAACACTTCGATCATATCTCCTCGACACCTGCTTTCATCCAATGTAAACATATTCAAAAAATGAAGTCTCTCTTCATAACTCAAGCCCTGTGTGCCAATAAGGGCCAACCTCTCGGTCGGTATTTTAAAAAAAAGGCTACCGTTAGGAATCGGCAATAAATTGTAGGTGCTGGTGTAATTATCCCTCGTGTGTGGGAAGTTAACGTGGCGCGACAAAAATGACCAAAATGATGAGAGAATAAGCTTGTGATGTCACATAGCTATATGAATCACGATTCTAATTCTAGCTTTGACGCATTCAGGAGAATAGGTAATGAGGAGAATCAGTGGTAATTTTTGCAAAACTTTTTTAAGACGCCAACTTGGTGCATTTTCCTTGTCAGTTAATCGTTTGTGATGCTTTCAAGGCAGCCTCTGTGGTAATCGAGAGGTCATACCCCATCGTCAAAGACCACCGCCGGCACAGTGGTGGTCGGCTGAAGTAGGTTTTCTGTGTTTCTCGACTTCGAGACGCAAATGCGAGCCCATCTCGCAATTAAAAATATCGCCACCTAGAGCACAACAGGCCTACAACGTACAATTATACAATCACTACACTTCACTCTAAGTTAGAAGAAATGATGGCAGATGACAGCACTACACAGCAAGACGCTGTGGTGTTCGAGTGGTCACAGTGACGAGCCCCACCGTCGTCATGTTCGAGCCCCACCGTCGCTGCAGTGGTAGTCGGCTGGGTTTGATTTTCTGTCGTTCACAAGGCGCAAATGCGAGCCGATCTCCCCCGTTAAAAGTCTCGCCACAGAGAGCAGCAGGCCTACAAACAGTACAAGTATTCAGTCATTACACTTCACTCACTTCGCTTCTGAAATATAGGGAATTCAAAGCGTAGCTCAAACTCTGTTTCTTCTGGCTTGCAATGGCAATATGAAAATATCTGAAGAATTTTTAGAAATCTTCTTTATTTATGAAACCACAACAAAAGAAGATATTTCTGACGTCACAGCGAAATGTATCAAATTATGCTCTTAAGGAAAACATCTTAATTTCCTTTGAATAGACTCGTAGCAGGGACAAAGGTTCGTCAGCGATAACTGGCAAAAAATATAAATTTTGCTTTAAGACTCCAACCAAACTAGAATGAAATGTATTTAGACATTCTTAAACTGTGATTTTTTTCATTGCATCATTTAGCACGTCCTCTGCTGCAAACAGGTGGAAATAGGCGGCATTTTCAAGCCTGCATTTCACTCATAGTTAGAAAAATTAATGGCAGATGGCAGCACTAAAAATAACATCGTTACACAGTAACAAATTTCACGTTAGGATCCCAATACGTGCACGCACATTCCAACATGTACCATTTCGTTCGAAATTCCAGAGAGAAATGTAGAAGAGGTGCATGTGTGGTTTAGTAGTAGTAGTGTTCTCATGTCTGTGACGAACACTGAACTTAACTGATGAAAGGGCTCAAGCAGTGCTTAGTCTCACGTTTTTTTTGAAAGATTTAAAGAACAAAATCAATGTATACTACCTCATTACATAGAAATCCGTTTGTTAACTTGTCATGAAATTCTGAAAATATGTATTTCTGTTCTTACTTTTAAACGAGAAAAAAACTGTTCCTATGGTAAGGCACGGGTGCGAATAACTAGCATTCGTAATCGGCATTACAAGGCATTCGAATTAATTAAATAACAAACTTCAATGGAAAGATGAGCTAAAAATACACCTGCATGATTCATTGACAAGGTTTAGGTGAAAACTATTTTCTCAAAAGCCGTTTATATTAGAGTATTTTCAATTATTTTTGTATGTGTTCTACAGCATGTTTATAAAACAAAATCTTGGTTGGTAGGAAGAATTAATTTTATGACTTATTTACAACACTTTTTTCAACACCCTTCGATTGAAATTGAACATTTCCCAAAATGTTTGTAATTAATTTCAATTACTAATGAACAAATTATTATTAAGATGAATAGATTTTTATGTATTAAATAATAATAAGTGGTGACCCGATCGAGAGATAATTTTGAAACAAATGGTCCAGGATGTAATTGAGTTTTACACCCCTGGTATATATGACTGGAATCTTATAACGTAAATATAAATTAAAACTCTTCAACATCAAAAAAAAAAAAAAAACCACAAAATTTAATTTTAAACATGAGATTCACTCTTATAAGAACCAACATACACACAAAATAGCTTGACTTAATTAATGATTTGTTCTAGGGCAGACTTATGAAATTACTGTGGGAATCATTCAACCTGTAACTTTTACCGCCTTAACTCAATGTGTTTTCGGATTTCTTTTTTTTCTTTCAAACTTCTCAATGTCAGATTTAACGAATTTTTTAGAGATTAGTATGTGATTGCAACTTTGAACTACGTCAAGTTGTTTTCGGTCAATGTTCACTTATATTGCAATGAAACAATCAGTTGCCTCGATCTTTTCTAATTTTTCTTTCATTCCCTTTGAGATTCGAATATGAAATTCATTTTTCTAAAAAGTGTAAATCCTTATAACAACAGATTGATTTTTTTTTAATTTATATAATTTACCTAATTCATATAATGTTTCTAATTTCTGTAACGTGTTCTTTTCTAGTTTATCGTAATGGATGAAATCTTTTAACGTATACGTGAATTGAAACTATCCAACAGCTTGAAAAAAAAAGTTATTTTGAACGAAGTATTCCTTCTAATAAGAACCAATATTTATACAAATTAATTTTTCAGTCACTTCAAGGAAGAGTCATAATTAAGTCATGTTTCAGAAATAAAATTCCATTGCATTGTTTTGAGTTATTTTTGTTATCATTGCCGTTCTCCTGACATCCCGCCCTGGTCACATTGCCTAAAACCCACTCAACGACATATACTCCATATACTCAAATCAAGTAGTGGGAAAGGTCACCCCCGTTGTGCCGGATGACTTTCTTCACCCTGTTTTTATTTTTCCATAAAAAGGTGTGGTGATACATTGAAAAAAAAACCCGACATAAATCTACATCAAATATATATATATATTTTCACTTTTTATATAGCCAATGGTTTGAATTCAAATATTCAATTGAATTTTAAAACTGGCCAAGGCAACAAATTCCCCCTTCCCCTTCACGGTACAAAAGATATTAACTTTTTAAGTAAACTTCTCCCGCTTTAATTAAATATCTGATAAAGAGTTTGGAGATGAATAAAAATAAAGCATCAGAAGAGAACGTATAATAATATTCATCAGAGATGAATTTCTTCAAAGTCAGAGCCGAATGAAAATTCTAAATTTTTTTCAACATTGAAGATTTAACTATATGCGATATTCAAATTGGATTGCATTGGAATTTAACGCTTAATACGGTCAATTCAAAGATTATTAAGCGTTATTTTTTTAATATCTAGTTGCCTGTATAAAATCTCTCATTCTACTGATAATACTAGACTTCACATACACTGCATTAACATCCCTCTGAGAAATTTATAGTGAATTGATAGATTCCGAAAAGTGTTATGTAAACGTGACTGGCTCGAGAAAGGCGTGCGATGTATTCCAAAACTGCAGTCATCTCTCTTCCATACTAAAAAGCAGAGAAGAGAGACTGCTTTCCTATTACGCACCTTTGAAATCATCGGCACCATTATAAAGCTGTAAACCTTTCCAGAGTCGCGCTTTTATTCACAGCGTCCCAAGATACACGATGATAGGTTCTTAAGCTACGTGATGGCATAGTCAGGGACTGTCGAGAGCTTACATTATATTTTCTGTCATGCGATCCGAAGCTTTAATTTCCATTGCTATAGTGGCCAAATTCGAAGTCGCAGCATTTTTAGTAGTTTCTACGATATTCAGACTGATATGCGCCAGAAAGTGCATAACCTTTACCCATGGGTCAAATACGGTCACCAGCGGGTTTCATCCGGCACACGAAAGGCTCCGGGAAATTTCCAACCTATACAATAAGATACATACTCATACTGACCATTTCGTGATCAGGAAATCGAGATTGTTGCAGAAAAAATACGGGCCGTCATCATTTATCGCTAAAAAATTTGAAAAATAAGTACAGTTTTTTTTATCGATAAAAAAATCGCCAACGGCAGGAAATAAAGTGCTATTGTAAATCGCATGTGGATAAATGAAAACTCGCATTAAAAATGTTTAGTTCGACATCGATTACTATGTATGTAAATATTTATGAGACTGATAGACGTCCGGTCTCGTTTATATTTCCAAGATTTTATACAGGGTGATTCAGAAAAGATGGGAAAATTTTTTTAACAGGTGATAGTACTCACCAATACAAACAATTCTCATCAAAGAATGCATGGTCTAACATGAAACGCTAGCGCGATTCGAAACAACCGCTCCGCAAAAGTTAAAACGGCATTCCGGTTGAAATTTATCGGGAGAAAGAGAAGAACATGCGCGCAAATGTAACCTGGGGAAGAAGAAACCATACGCTGTGAAGTTATTTCAGCATGCAACAGTTGTAACGCACGGGATAATGGCGCACTTTAGTAATACTGAGTCCACTCCTTTTATTCACTTTGACGAATGTTTGCATACGGTTTTTACTTCTTTCCCAGGTTACATTTGCATGTATGGTGTTCCTTTTCTTCCGATAAATTACAACACGAATTGCCGTTTTAACGTTTGCAGAGCGGCGCTAGCGCTATTGCGTTTCATGTTAGACCATGCATCCTTTCAATTCAATTTTATTCATCGCATCATAAAACTTACATTGGCAAAACGAAGAAAATCCATCCAAGGGATCGTTGTCGATCCATACTAGTGGACACGATTATTATTGAGTTAATTTTCAAACACGAATAGTAAATATTAATAATAAACTAATCATAATTAAAAAATAACAAACAAAACAATGAAAAAACACAAGACAGAGAAATCATCTAATGAATGAGAAATCATCTTTGATGACAGTTTTTTTGTACTGGTGCGTAAACCTCTTAAAGTTTTTCTTATCTTTTCTGAATCTCTTTCTGAAAAAACATTTTGTTTTAATAACGTTTTTGTTGTTGTTATTTCTTCTACTCACCTCCTCGTACGTGGATTTCTCTGCTGAGTTATAGTGTCGACCACGTTGACACTTTTCGTACCTGTAGACGTCGGTGTGTACGTTCCGTAGGTGGTGCTGAATGGCCAGAGAATCTATTTGGCAGCATTTGATGCAGAAACGGCACGTTGTTGGTAATCGGCCGTCCCTCAGTCTCCAGGTTACTCTTGGGCTGAGGTTGCCGTGCGCCATACAATCCACTGAGAGGTTCCGGTCGCATTCGGGAAGTCGACTTGACCGGGAGGTTCAGTAAATAAATACAAGGCCCGTTCGTTTCTCTATTACGTTCTCGAAAACTTGATTACACAACGAAATAAAGGGGGTTAAATAACATAACTAAATACGATAATTAAATTTATAATTATCGTAACCAATGTTTAAGTTGCGGAAATGATTTCAACTCTCCGACTTCGGTAAATAATAAAAGTTCAAGTCGGTTTCGTTTAAAATTCGGGAAAAAACGAGGCATTATTTTATGAAAGAAATCGAACTTTCATAATTACCAGAATTTCCCGCAAAATGCGGGTCACAATGCTGGTCTATATGAACCAGTTTTTGGCTCGGAGACTGAAGAAGTTGTGCAGTCTTGTGAAATATCTCTGTAGTGCACCTTCAATGCGATACTTGCATAACATTAAAATTCAGGCAACGGCCACTGTCACTTCAAAGCATCGAAAACGGAATGCTACACCGGTGTATCACAAAACAGGCAGCTTAAGACTGCATGATGTCGTGGAGAATCAAACAAGCAGCTTTAGACAGCGACCTGTTCAGACAGCATAGATACATATCGTCTCCGTCATACCAGAAGCATGAATGTGCGAATTCCCAAAGCGTGGGAAATGGCGTTTGAGTGCTTACTCTACCCATGTTAATCTATGATTATCATTTTAGTAAAATGATCGTTAACATGCTTTTCAATACGAGTTAAACATTCGTTTCTGGCAAAACTCATTCAAAATAAGGGATCCAACCAGCTGATAAACCAAAATGCGAAAATTTGCATATCCATGTTTCTGGCATCAGAGGGACGATATGGTATATAATATATATGAGGTATTCTGTTTAAAATAATACTTTTGTAGCCACAATTTCCCAACTATGAAGATTCAACTCAATCGACACCATATAATTCATGAAATAATTTGTTATGACTTTCATTAACAATTAAAATAATTTTCCCTTCGAGTAATATCGATTATTCCCGTACGAGTTTTAGATAACAAACGCACACAAATCTGCGGGGTCGAACAAATGAATAGAAAAATTAATGTATATTTATCCGAAAAATATTCATCTATCATCTAAATTGCACTCCGCCATAACGAAGAGGCTATAAACATAAGCAGCGCATACAAGAAATTTGCATCGAATGCGGTTCCATCGGTATTCGCTTCTCTCTCTCTCTGAGAACAAAACGGTGTACAAATCCTCATTTATACGAGAAAAATGTTCTCTCGGCTCTCGCCTTGTATCGAGCAAATGCAAACAAACGCACGCTGAATATTTATAAGAGTTCATTTCTAAGTATCCACCATTCAAATATTTCATTGAAACGAGAATAAAATCAGCGGGGAAAAAAGAGTAATAAAATTCCAACTCAGAAATAAATCAGCGCATTTGGGTGTTTCGAATCTTTGTAATTCAATGTACAAAGAACATTTCTTTCGGTTCCATATTTATTATCACAGGAATGATTAACTTCTACAGAATGTGCTCCACCATTCGTACATATAGTGTTGTCCGAAATTAAATTTACCTCAAAGGGCACTGGAAGATGCTCTACTGGTTCAAGTGATATGTAATTCGAACAACGGATACTTCGCATAAAAAACAGTACGAAATTCGTCGGTTGATGGCACTGCTACTATCATTTCTAAACCACGCATAAAAGCCTCGTATATTATGTAAGTTTTAAATTATATAGGTTTTATTGAGCTTCCCAAATACAGATTGGGTGTCACCGCTACTGGTCCAAATTGATATACAGGTGGGTTGCTTTTTCTGATCGTAGAATTTTTCCTTTTGTTCTCAGGGAGGTAAGCTCTGAAAAGGATTGTACAAGTTCTGAGTTAAAAATATGATGACTATGAACTCTGGGGGCTTTCATCACAAGGGAGAAGCACTTTAAGTTGAACTTCCAGGGTATTTTAGGATGACTTCTAGGAGCAAGTGCCTCCTGGAAAAGTTTGATTTGTTAAATAAAATTTAGCATTAAACATTCTGGAAAAAAATTGTATGTGAATATGAAAATACCCTGCATAATCTTTAGTTGAACAAAATGAATTATTTCTTCACAAAAAATGTAAAAAAATGCAAAATTATTTTTAAAATTCCAAAAAAATTAATGCTCGAGTTTGAAAGGGTTAGGGCAGTGGTTCTCGCACTTTTGTCACCGGCGGCTCCTTCGCCCAATTCATGGTTCATCTGTGACTCTCGAGAATAGATTAGAAAATTTATGGAAAAGCATAAATAGGCACACAAGTCAATATCCCCTGCTCGCCGCGTCACCCCTAGGAGCAACGACGCACACTTTGAGCTATACTGGGTTAAAACATGAATATCCCGATCTGTCCTTCATTTAAATTTTTTTCTTAATGTTAAAAAAGTGAGGAGCACATCATCTTCCATTTCCGTCCGTATTTATACAGTATTTCAACCACTATAACATCTCCCAGAGTCCACTGAGTTGCTAAAGTCTAATTCTGATAATAGTGTACATTTTTTTTTAAGGTTGCCATTTCCTTAGATAGGGAAATAGAAGGCATACGAGAAAAAAGCCGTCGCAAGGGAGAGCTGGAAGTAAAATTCATAAAACGGAGCGACGAGGGCAGCATGTATTTATGGTTTTCATTGCTTAGTGGTAAGTCGGATATATCTTGAACCATTTCCAAAAGAAGAACTGTCTTATATGTTACTTCCACATGAGAGCCTGTATTTTTTCTTTGGGTTCTATCTTTTTTTTTATTGTTTTCTCCCGCATCTCTGTGGTCTACTGTCAAATGCAAACAAAAGAATGCTGAAGGAAATATGGACCTCATTTCCTATATGTGTATGTGTGCATGTGTGCGACCGCTATTCCTAGAAAACAAAAGAAAGGGAAAAAAACTTTATAGAAAAGGGAGTGTGGGTGGTAAACTAAAAAAAAATAAACCGAAAAGAAAGTAGAAATGGAAAATGATTTGGTCAGAAACTCCGCAGACATTGCAAGTATGTCTCTAGAGAGAGACCAAGGAAAAGACGGGAAACATTTCCAGGAAAAGACCGAAAAAATGTCAAATAAAAGAAATACATATAGTATATATATATATATATTTCTAGTTTCCCAGAATGGTTGGCAATTTTAGGAAAATGGCTTGACAGTTTTGACGTCAACTGACAGTTTTTAGTAGGGGAATATATATATATATTAAATTGACTTCTTCGAGATAACACTGAGAATAATGTGTTGAAAATCTATATAAAGAACTAGAGATGAACACAAATTATTGTTTTGTTTCTACAAGAAAAAGATGGGGGGGGGGGGAGTAATTCTTGCTGCTCTCATTTAGTGCTTGTACCTCACTATCATTCGCATCACTAAGTGAACTAGTGAGCAATATGCAACCCAGTGAGTGAGGAAGTGAGTGGCCATGTAATTCACCGAGAGTAAAATACACAGACAAAAAAATCCATCGACACCAGTTAGTGACCTAGTGAGTGAAAAGTTTGTGAACAGGGCCGAATCAAACATGGAGCAAAATAATTAGAACATAAGGAGAAAATGGGCACTACAAAAAAATTGTCAAATCGCATTTCTCATATTTACAAATTTTTCCAACATCACCATCTGATAGAAAAGCCTAAATTTTTTTCTTCGCACTTGATTTCATACTTCACCATTTAATTAGCATTAACGAGATATCTCCCCTCCTTAAAATTCACTTATTGACAAGTCAAGATATTTTTTAAAGTCGATTTCTCAATTAAAAACTTTATCTCTATAACCCTCAGCACCTGCTGAAAATCGGAGGAAAGTCTACTTCATTAAAAAAAAACAATGGTATGATATTTTGAAGAAGATACCTTAATTTTTCTGCTGCGTTGGTTAAAGGGTTAAAGTTGTTTATCAAAAGTGTGATACAAAAAAAGAGAAACCAATAGTATTGCGAACTAGAGTTCGCTGTAATGCTGAGTTTTTGGAATGCGATTCCACAAAATTTTCACTGCATCATAACCACTTAGACAAAATTATTTTTCTCAGTCTCACTTCACCTAGGTAAGAACACTCGCAAACCAACTTGAATACTTGGGCATAATCCTCTCTGAAATTGTAACCAAATAAAATTTTCATGAAGTCCCCCCCCATCACTTGAGCCTCCTGTGCAGAGGCAAAGTCACGCAGAAGGCAAAATCATTTTGCTAGTTCTCCCTGCCTAGATAATAATACATTTAATGATCATGGATTCATCGAAAGAAAATTTACCGACAAACAATTCAATAACCTACGTTTGCAGATAAACTGCTTGGTGGACTAGTTTGTAGCACATCTGCAGATTTGCAGCGATTCTACGCCATTCGAGAAAGCGCAAACCCAAAAATTGAAGCCTCTCGCAATGAGACCAGCCGCTCATACCAAATATTCGTTTGGTAAAGGAAATCTGTGGCTTTTTGAGGAGCAATTTCTGGTATACCTTTGCCTTTCCCCTTTTTCCTTTGCACATCTAAGCACACCCTATTTCTCTATAAGTATTGGGGTTTTTTTACCACATGCCTGACATCATGGTTTACTGTCTAATGTTATACGTGAATAGATTTTATTTACTTGTAATACTGATTTAATATTTGTTTTTATTCTTTCCTCTTCCATGGACAAAACACTGGAGAGCTAAGGGCCTTTATATAATTGCCTTTCTGCGGCCCTATTTGTGACCTAAGTTAATAATTTAATAATCATGGATTCATCGAAAAAAAATTCACCGACAAACAATTCAATGATCTAAGTTTGTGGTCTAGTGAGTGAGTATGCACGAACGTAAGCGAATGAGTGTATCAGCGAACTAGTGTGTGAGCAAGAGATTGACCACACAATTCCACAAATACAAAATTCACCGATAAACAAGTCATCCTGCACAGGACAAGTGAAAGGGGCAATAAGCGTTAGCATTATATAATCTCGTGTTTTTCTTTTAGAATCCACTCACTATTCAGCCATTTCTATTCAAACTAACGTATTACAAATGCTTCAATAAATACATTCCAAACACCGCTAATTCCCTTATCGTTGATTCCAACGATGCATTAGGAAAAATAACAAAAAAATCCTTCCACAAAATAACGAAATAATTACAGGAAGCAACCAAAAAAAACTGTCTTTCAATAAATATAAATTACTTATTAACGCGAACGTAATCAAGTCAAAAGATAAACGGTTTTTTTTTTCCAAAACAAAAACCCAACTAATTAGTCAAGATCTCGTCATTTTAATTAATTTTTATTCACATTGGCTTTTCTGTTTAATTTTATGATAATTATATTATTAGTAAATTATTTAATTAATTAATTTTTTCCAGGTTAATTTGAACGTCATTTAAAACAGAAAAAAAAAATCAAAATGTTTTTTATGGTTTTTCGGGTGAACGAGATGAAATTGAACAACGGATTCAAAAGGAATTAAAACCAAGTTCTTTTATATCTTTTTTCCCCTAGTTTCTGAGAGATAAGTTCATTATTATCTTTATATATCAACAATCTTTTTACCTCAGAAGTTTGTTTTCAAGTAACCTATTATCGAATTTATTTCCTTACGCAAATTTGATAATTCTATGGTTTATTTTCCCCTCAATAACCATGTTTTTGAATAGGACACATTTGCATGCACGTACACAATGGAACAATGAGCCATCTGTCAGGAGACCGATATTTATTTCTTAAGTCTTTTGCTGGTGGGTGATCAATCATTCTTTTTCGTGTGAATATTGATGTCGGTAATTATATCCATAGTGATATACACATGTAATTTTAATATAATAACTTGTTTCCTTCTCGTTCATATGGGTATATAATATCGGAGTACTGAATATATAAACAGATGAGATGGGAAAAAAGGAAGGATCGTATTCAATTTTGAGGCTGAGAAGATTTTAATTATAGGTTGACGGGGCATGTATATCAACCTAAATAGCTTAGTACATTAGTACTGTTTGAAACAAAATTATATTATGAGTTGTTCAAGTAAAATTATGATATTACTCATAATTATTGTAACATACGCAATATGTTTTTGTATTTTCCAGCGTATAAATGCTCGGATTATACGGTGGAAAACAACACCCGGATAGCTAAATGTGAATTTTATTTCACTATTTTTTTTGTTATTTACCTCTACTAAACCGTACATGTACCTCGTGTTCATTCTTCTGTGGTAATTACTCTCTGCTGTTATATCTACAGCTTCATTTATGTCAGGCCTTGTCTGTTCTGACAGAAATAAAACGTTATATTTTTCGTTTATATAAATTAAAAATAATAATGGCGAGAGGGCCGAACCCAGGGTATGCCAGACTTAACCTGGAGAAATGGGGAATTCTGGTTCTTGAAGGACTGACTGCGGTTTGTGAGGAAGGCTTTTACCAGTTTAAGCAGTTAAAGCATATAGGCCGAACTTTTGGAGTTTAAGTAGAAGTTTATTACGAGACACTAGAGTCAAAAGCTTTAGAAAATCTTAGAGTTAGAAAATCCAAGAAAATTACAACAGTTTTGAAGTTTTTGTCGATATTGCTGGATAAATCGTGTATGAAAACAGATGATTGGGTAGTGACTGGATAAACACGATCGAAAGTCGTGTTGATTAGAAGAAAAGGAGTTTATTGAATCACGGATTTCCTTGGCAACTTATGTGCTCAAAAAGTTTGCAGCATGTAGAGGTGATTGTGGCTGGTTTGAAAGCGAATGGTTTAAGGGAATGTTAAAGAGAACCTGATTTAGAATTGGTATTAGCTTATTAGTTTCCCAGTCAGAGGGCATGTTCAATGAGACGTTGAAAATAATTAGAAGATAGAAATTTCATCAGCACAAAATTTGAGAACAGGATTTGGGATTCTATCGGGCTAGTGGAATGGGGTTTCAATTTTTTCAAACATTATAAAAGCTTACTTCAGAGAAGAAGACAGGACTAGAGTTGAATAATGAATCGAGAAAGAAGTAGTCAGAGAAGGGTGGTACCTTAGGAAAAAGCCCTATTAATCTTTGTGGTGATATCAATGACTGAGGTTAGATCAATGCTAGCAGTTTTAAAAGATTGAAGGCCAGCTGATTTTGGCGAAGAAAATTCCGAAATTTCGCGGGATTTGTTTTAATGTAGTGACGCAAGAAGTCAGTTAAATAATTTGTGTTTTGGCGAAAGATGATATCTTTTAGGTTGCGTGTATAGAGACCGATATTTCATTTCTGAGAGAAGGGGAGTTATTGAATTTGACTCTGGGGGGGGGGAGACATAGTGAAAATTTTCTTTTTTAGATGGATATATCACGATTGTTTGTGATCCCGGAGTTAAAGAGGCATTTTGAAGAGGTTTTTGTTAGGGATAGTAGCATTATATTTTTCGATAACAGCTTCAAATTTACTCCAAACAATATTAATATCATTCAAGGAAGGTGATGAAACGAAATCAGGCAAATGGTTGCGAAAGATATATTGCATACGAACAAAATCAGCCTAGTTAAAATGGTGTTTTGAATCAATTTGAAGGAAGAAAGTGTGTGATGGAAGGAAAAATTTGCGAAAGGAATTTTGTGGTTGGAAATGCCACAAAACTCAGAAATCGGAAACCGGGATCTTATTTGGAACAGCGATTAGGTCTACTGTAGAGTGGTTTGAGATTCATGTTGGCTTTTAAGGATAGTTTAAACGATATTGAACTTGAGTAAAAAAATGTTGAACTCTATTATTAATATAGTGGTTAACCGAGAGGGATTCTATTGTGCCAGTTAATTCTGTGTTTAGGTTGCAATCACCGGCTATGATTAACAGGTGTGAATTATGAAACCCATCTAAAATTGATTCTAATTCGACAAAAAAGTGAAGATCTGAACTGAGGTTATTTCTGCATCGTTTTCTTCTCATAAAACGGCCGAAAAACTGTACAACGAAACTTTCAAAAATTTTGTCAATTCCCGTTTTTCAGACATTGCGTGACAGGTAAACATTGAAATAATAGTGATGTTTTAATTTATTTTACTTAATTGAACCATAAAATAAGCATAACAAACCCTAGTGTGTCGATCATAGAATTTCAAGTTTTTAAAAAAAAAAATTATAAAAAGGGTTTAATTTCATTAACTTCATGCACCGAATGTAAGATGCAAACCGATTTCAAATTTCTTTATGTCATTTTCCTTCTTATTAAAGGAGGCACCTTTCCATTATTACAGCGATTTGAAAAGAAATACTAAACACTGATTTTTTTTCGACCCACCCTACTATACATGAACTGAACACAGACTATTGAGTACGCATCGCATGGGCAACTTTCAAAGTAAAACTTATTCGGTAGTGAATTAGGGCTTATGACGGTAGATCATGGTTGTTCTCGATTTGAAAGAATATTCGCTGCGCAACACCGACAAATTCCTAGAGATCTGCGTTTGATTTTTGTTTGAGAACCTCACGGGAACAAAAAAAGACATTGTAATGAAATTTATTTTAGTATTAGTGAAGGCGGGGGGAAACACCGTACATCTCAATCACACATTGTGTTTTATTACCAAAAGAGTAGTGGATTCTTAAAGGATATTTTCGGTATTTGATATGTAATATCAATAAGTGAAAATCCTGTTTTGGGTGGAACAAAAAATTTTATTTGATGAAAGCCAGGTTTGTGTGCTATTGCGGAGTTAGACTATATGTCCTGTTGTGTTCGAGCTCCAGCATTTTAACCTGCTCTCGAAAAATTCAAGTAAAGACAGTAAAATATACAAAACTGTGCTCTCTATTCAGGAGAGACGCGATGCATACTTGGCAGAACTGTTTTGTTCCAAAATTTCAAAATACCCAATTTTTTCAACAACTTGGCCAGTTGGAGAAACTGACCAAGATCTGTAGAAAGGTACTTCTTTTCCACCTTACACATGCTTTCACTACAAAAAATATATTGCAAAAAAAAAAATGCACGTACATGGATCACAGCGGTCATTACGGCCCGATTGGAGAATTTTTTTTATGAACGGAGGGTGGGGGGGAGTGTGCACCTCCTAGACATAGTACTGCATTTTATAAAGATAACTTGTAGGGGAAAAAATGAGTGTGGTTTATCCTTATAAGTTCAAAATTTTCAAAAGTAAAATATACGAAAAAATGAATTTGTAACATAAAAGTTCCGATTACACTTTTACGAATTTTTTCTTATGACATGATATTGTTCCGTATCGTACTTAGCAAAAGAGATAAAAATACCCAAATGATAACATTATCCGTGATTCTAATAAGCATTTTATACTGTAATTTGTTTAAGCTCTGTCAATATCACATTAAGATTGAGTTGTTTTACGGGTTCCAGTCATTTTCATACAATTTTTGTATTTGATTTTTCCTCTTGTCGAAAATTTTCTATTTTATTTATGTTTGGGAATAAATTTCACTCGCAAATGTAAGAGAAATTTCCAAACACAATAATATGTAGGTCTTTGCCAGAGAAATAAAATACTGTAAAAAAAAGACCTAAATGACGTCAGAACCTATAAATTCAGTGGCGAAAAAAAGAGTAGTAAAGATACGGTTGTCTCATTACTCGCCGAATTCCACGTGTCCTTAGACAAAGGCGGAAAACGAACCTATTTTGTTTTGTATAGATACGGTATAACTCTGAGAAAGACGGATTTACCAGAATCAAGCCTATTGGTTGGTCGATCTCTCAAGCCAATTTCGTGAGCATCGGATCTGCGAAGTTCTGCAATAGGCTTTCCGAGCTGTTTGTAACACAACGGCGATGGCTCGAGAGGATAAAATGGACATCCTATTCTATCCTTCGGTATGATGCATTAACTAAGTGTGATAAAAAATCGAATAGCTAGTTGCAATAAAAACGAAATGATAGAACTATGATATACGCTTCGAATTTGTGAAATTCCTAACATTGGAGGTGTGTCAAAATTATTTCATACATATAATTTTTCGTTTAAAGTTGGGCCGCGGACGGAAAGCTTGGTTCGAAAATAATAGCATGCCAGGTGAGGAGTTGGGGGGGGGGCTCAAAATGTTTAGGGGTGTGGGTCATTTGGTCGTGATATTATACGGGGAAGGAGAATCGATTTACAAAAATACACGTATTTTTGTGGCATGTACAGAAATGATGAATAATATTCATACAAAAAATATAAACGCATAGTAAAAATGGAAATCAACGTAACTTTAGTCTTGATACGTATAAATTTGTAAATGAAGAAAATTGTGAATAAATGAAAGAAATGAATACAAAACGAAAGAAAAATTAAACCCTGATAAAGGAAGTGATTGCAAAATTGATGAAAATCCAAAATTAATGAATCAAATCAATACAGAACTAATGAAAATTCTAACGAGCAGTGATTATAGAATTGATGAAAATTCAGAATTTGAGAATGAAATATTTCCACAATATGGATGATCAAGCTTCCGTTCAAGTTTTGCCAATCAGCTTACATTTTGCTTGACACCTGAGCTTGAGAAGTTTCATAATCTTTGGAAATTCAAATTTGAGTTTTTTTTTTTTTTTTGATTGCGTCCAAAACTTTTAACTGTTGCAAAAACTCAAATCCTTTCTTTTTGTCATGAAGCCTTCGCTTCTGTGGAGATTTTTTGAGATCATTTCGTTAATCGAAACGTTAGTGCCCTCAATTTGCTCAATAGAAACAAAAACGATATGAATTATTTGGATGTACTGAAGATAGCTTAGACACTTCGAGACATCACAACTTCATGTTTTTCACAGATTTTAATTGGAAACATATTTGATATCATTTTCAAATGTTTCGTCTAATAAAAACTACTATGTACGTAGTTGTTAACATATAAGTACAGTTATCGCGTGAGTTGAAAAATTTATTAAGCGAGGTAAAGATTTTGGTCATTCTATCATTTTTGTCGCACCACGGTCATTTTCTGCACACGAGGGCTAATTGTACCGGGATCTACAATTTATTGTCGATTCCGAACGGCAGGCTTGTTTTTATAATCATCGAGAGTTTGGTGCGCCAACCCCTCGATGTGGGACTGATGTCCTGCGGTAGTAATCTTTTTCTGTGGTCATGTCGCCGTTTCTGTTCTGTGTCAAAAAAGTTTCTGACAAGGACGAAACTTGTATAGAACTCGTGACACCTCTAGACATTCTTTGGTACATTAGGCGAATACCTCACTGACTTGGACTACCGCACCCAAATGTTTTTGAAATCAATACATTAAGGGGGAACCTTGAAATTGTCTCTAAGAGAGAAGCTTTGGTTCCCAGAAACTTGCATCCGTTACACAATTAAGCAGGGCTGACTTTTATTCCAGAATTGATGAAAATTCAGAAATAAATAAAAGATATAATTCCATAATTGATAAATTTCGGAATTAACCAAAGAAATAATTCCATAATTTGATTAAAACCTTCAATAATTCGTCCCCTCTCCCCGTTCGATGGGGTCTAAGAGTTCCTATGGTGCATAAATGGAAACGAAAATGAATTTAGTCACATGGAGCTCTTTTTGTGATCCGATCTGTGATTTTGGATGAAAAAGGGTAAATTTGGTGATTTTAGAGAATGGTATGTATTCTTTCATTTTTATTACCGTTGGTGAAGTCCCACCTTCCCCCCAAGCGCTAGGCCCGGTACTGTCTCACACCTCTTAATGGCGGCTCTGATTTAAATATAATAATTAAAGCATAGGTGATATATAGGATTTAAACTGAATGAATGATCTTAGTAGTTCAATTAAAATATAAATGAAATATAATATACACTAAACTGAACAAGGTAGCACATTTCGCACGCACAAAAAATTTTATACGCAGTGTGAATAAGATGGAATACGCTCGACACATTTGCGAGGCACGAACATGAAATGGCACTAGAGTCAATGACGTTGGTCAAAATTTCATCATTCCGTTACACTAATGGAATGCACCGCGAACAAAGGATGGATTTCTCTTGGCAAGATGAAAAGCTACGTATTCCCACCATATTTGCACACCTCTTTTCACTAAGCAATTTTGCACGACGTAGTAGAGTGATCCGCTTAAGCAAACAGTATTAGTTATGCATTACAACCTCCATCCCCCCCCCCCGACGCTTTAGTGACGACTTACGAAAATGAATATTGATAAAGGTACCCCGCCACTATTACCACCAAGCAACGGATTCACATTCCCTATTCACCATAACCGCCAGACTAATGTGATTAACATGTCGAATATTCTCAACGCGGCTTAATGGCGGAATCTGGAATATCCTCTGTATTACCTTACCTTAGGAATAAGTTGTAGGGAGTGTGTGTGTGTATATATATATATATATGCAAGTTCGATAGTATTTGCTCCCTTTGGAAATGATACGCAATGGAGGAGGAGGATTACTTAAGAAAATCCAGAAAACTGCGTATTGTTTGGTGACCTTAGGGAGAAATATTCCCTTCTGATAGAAATATGATATTCATCTGTTTTAATGTATTTTCCAAGTTATTTTTTTTTCGACTTCGTCACGTAGGTCACACATATTCAAACTGAGGTTTCTCGCGACCTCAAGCATAAAAGTGACCCGCACAACGGTTCCAGAGCATTTCAGCTGCCCGCGGCACATTTGCAGATTACTCGAGTCACCATGGGAGTTTTTTTTTCAGATCACTTGAGTGACCCGCCATGCAGTTTCAGAGCACTTTAGCTGTCCATAGTGCATTCTATGTGAATTAACTTACCCGCGAGAGACATTCCTAGAATACTCAGAGTGCGCGCGATATCCCAGGTCGATAAGATACTCGTTTGAAGTACCAAAAGTTGTTTAGAGGTGTCGTGAGTTCGATACCAGCTTCGTCCTTTCCTGATACAAGGTTACAAGAGAAACGGCGATATGACCACAGAAAAAGATTGCTACCGAGGGAGCATTCATCAAGGAGTTAGCGCACCAACCTCTCAATGAGTATTAAAAAAAAGCTGCCGTTCGGATTCCGCAATAAATTGTAGATCCGGGTCTAATAAGCCTTCGTGAGCATAAAATGACCGTGGTCGCGAAAAAAATTATCAAATTGGGGGTGAATCAAATATCAGGTGGTCCGTAGCAACATTTTCTGATCACTTAAGTGGTACGCGGCACATTTCCTTATCATTAAAGTGACCTGTGGCACAGTTCTGGAGCACTTTAGCTGGCCGGAAAGCAGTTCCACAGCACATAACTAACCCTCGGCGCATGCCGAGAACATTAATGTGGCTTTCGACACGTCTTCAAATTAATAAAGTGGCGCTCGACAATGTTCCGTTGTACTTAACAGTAGTTCAGCACCTCGGCTTTTCAGTATCCTGTGGCTCACTTCTAAAAAACTCAAGTTGACTAGCGGCATACCTACAAATCACTGAACTTACCCATTGCGCATTCACTTAAGCGACCGCGGCACACTTCCAGAGCAATGAAGTGGCCCGCGGCACATTTCTTGATAATTTGAGTAGTCCGTGGCAACTTTACAAAGAACCGTGATAATTTGCGATTTTGGGTTCATCTACGTCGGCTTTCAATTGTATTAATTTCATAATTAGTCAAAAATTAGTTGCAGAACTACTCATTGGAATAATTTTAGAATTATTGAGAATAATTTCATAATCAATGACAATTTTATATTGATGGAAAAATGATTTAAGAACTATTGTTACAAATTTCAGATTTAATAAAAGAAATAATTGCTTAAAAATATTTCATTAATTAATGAAAGGAAGTTGCTTTATTTGGAAATGAATAAAAATTCAAATTAAATTAGAAATATAAATTTAGAGTAGATAAATGTGTCCAATAATTTTGGGAAATCCGGTTTAATAAACGAGAATATCGGTATATAGCTGGGTGGTCTGCGTGGAAAATTTAATTTGGCCCGCAGTGTGTGTGTGTGTGTCTGTGTGAAAGATTGAAGAGCCCGTGGAGTACGATATTCATGTCTTACATGACAAAATCAGAACCACTTCAGTGAAATTCTTGGAGTTAGAACCTTTTAAAATGCTAGTCCCGCTCTCCAGATAGAAATATGGGCTGTAAGAAGAAGAAAAAAACCCTCACATGGAGAACTAAAACTTCTAGGGCAGCTCTGATCCCAGCAATTACGATGTGCTGGAGGGAAATGCACCTCCGGGATGATAAATGGAAGTATAAAGGGTTCAAGCAGGTGGAGCATATGCGATTTTAGACATTCGCAATGCCGCTCTGCCGTTGTCTTTGGCTTCGCCCCGAACCAGAGAGAGCTTTGGCTTTAGGCTCTGGCATGAAGCCAAACACGTTGGAACGGCAAGGATCTGGAAAATAGAAAAGAGGAAAGCCTGGGACCTCGGAGGAGGAGGGAAATCGGGTTGGTGGTGGAGGGGGGAGGACAACCAAAGTCCCGATTTCTCTTCCCGAAAATTCGATGCACAATTTCACAATCTGCTTGTTTCCAGGGTCTTTGGATAGCAGCAGCGTTTCTGTTACTGGCCGGGAGACAGTAACGTATTCCAGATCTATCCGATCGATTGGAATTTTCTACATTTTTTCCTAAAAGAATATTCTACTTTTACGAATGTTTACGGGATATAAAGGAAATTTCACCAATAAAATACAAGTTGAATGGATTCATGGGTTCAAGCAATGTATATGTTAAGGTAAATGTGATAAATCGGTTACATTCTGCATAATTGACGTATGGTCTCGGAAAGTTTGATAAATTTATCAGTTTTATCGGCGATTACATTTAATACGCAAGCGTCGTTGGTAAATCTGATGAATATGTTACGGTAAATATGATAGAGGCGGTAATTATACGAAATAATATGTTATGCATAATCGCCGAGGGTTATGATAAGTTTGATGTATTTACCTAAATTTAAAACTTTTACCTGTGATTATCCGTAAGGGGCCGTTCAAGTATTACGTCATCATCGATGGGGCGGGGGGAAGGAGGGGTTTCCGATTTGTTGACTTTTGCTGACAAGGGGGAGGGGGGGGTTTGGATAATGCTTACGTAATCCACCACCTCTTATGAAAATATGAGTTAGGATTCAGAGGGGCAGAGCTGATGACGAAATTGTGCTGACAAGGGGGGGGGGGTAAAAAATTGCTAAAAATTTGCTTACGCAGTACTTGAACGGCCCCTAACACCCAAACTTTCGTAAATTTGGTAAAATTCCCTAAATTAATCCCTTTCACCTGCAACGATGCATTGCACCAACCATCGTTGATAAATTTGGAAAATTTTCCCAAAACAATTGACATATTTATAGGTATATATATACTACATATTTATACTTAAACGTAAATTTCATATTTTCGAAACCGCGATAAATGCGAAATTTTCCAGTTTTGATCAATAAATGCTGAAATATTATTTTTTACTACTTTTTCGCGAAATCTTGGTAATTTACGCTTTTTGGAGTGGAAAAATCGTAATTTTGTTCTGTACTTGTGAGCGTGCTTGAAAGGGAAACCACAAGATCAGTGTGTGTCAGATGTAAATACAGTCGAATTCGGTTGTTACATACCTCTTAAGTGATTCGAGAAGAGTATGTAATAAACGACGTGCAAGTTATAAGGGCGGTGTTGAAATCAGCTTACGTAGCAATAGCATATATGCATTATTGAGATTGTCGTGGACAAAATAAGCTTATGCAGCACATAACTGAAATCTAAATGGCATCAATATAGTTTTAGATCGATATTTGAAAAGTTTTGGAAATCAATTAGAAAACGACATATGCATTCAGACATTTTTGAAAATATTAATGATATTTTTTTGAGTTTATGCTAATGGTTTTTCCTTTTGAGGTTCACAGTATTGTACTATTTAAAAATTCAGATGTTTCAGATGCAGTTCAGATTCAGATTAAATTCAGATCCCACTTATTTTTATGAATTTTATATACACGTCACATCTATCAATAAAACACATGAATTAGCATAGTTTTCCAATAGTGACTGAGTTGTTTTGCAACAATTGTTCTTTCAACACCGCCACGAATGAAAAGATCACAAAGTAATAAAAAGAAGTAAAAATTCTATCAAGTCGGAAAGCATACAAGATAAAATTTTGCACAGAAAGACGGAAATTTTTATTAAAAGGCAAAACTTTTATTGCCGAAATAGTTATATTTGTCACCTAAAGATCATTGGGAGCCGTTCAAGTATTACG
The DNA here is from genome assembly GCF_987345545.1 of Pholcus phalangioides. NCBI lineage: Eukaryota > Metazoa > Arthropoda > Arachnida > Araneae > Pholcidae > Pholcus > Pholcus phalangioides. Next base: position 15,054,390 of record NW_028301607.1, read on the forward strand.
TAAGCAAATTTTTTGCCATTTTTGAACCCCTCCCTCCCCCTTTGTCACCAAAAGCCAGCAAAACTCTGATCCCCCCCCCCCGTCAGCAAAATTTCGTCATCAGCTCTGCCCCTCTGAATCCTAACGCATATTGGTGAGATCAGAGACGAACACGGGGGGGGGGGCATAGGGTGCTCGTGCGCCCTCCCACGATCAAAAATTTATATTTTAATGCAAAAAAAATATATATTTAAATTTCGGAGGAAAATATCTTTATATGTTATTATAGTCAATTTCAATCTCATTTGAAGGCTATAAGAACGTAAAATTTATCTTTAATAAATTCATTGCGACCTACCCTCTAAGCCATACAGTGATAAATCGTATACAGACCCTTGGCCCGTGGACCAAATATGACCCTGGGGGTTATCTGATGCGACCTACCCTCCGCAAACCTAATTTTGTAAAATAATTAACTAAGCGGCACATCTACAGATCTCTTAAGTGTCCCGTGGTACAATTACAGAACATTTAAGCTGCCCGTGGCACATTTTCAGATCACTTAAATGACCCGGGACACATTTCAAAAACACTTAAGCGATCTGTGACACATTTAATTATCCCTTGAGTGACATGTAACTTAGTTTTAGAGCACTTAAGTGGCCTTCCTGTGCGGTTTTACATCACTCAAGTTACCCGCTGCACATTCTCAGATTATTTAAGTAATCCGCGGCATATAATTACGAATCACTTGAGTGATGCGTGACGCAGTTTCAGAGCACTTAAGCGGCCCGGACACATTTCCAGATCACTTGGATCCGCGATAAATTTAGAGATTACTAAAGTGGCTCTGTAGGGCACTTATCAATAGGGAGGTGCTACTTCAAGTGCCAACAAACTATCGAAAGGGTTTTCTCGTTTTTGGTGCACCGAGTAAGATTCTATTAAAAATATTTGATATTTTCATAAAGGGTGGTTCATGACGTAAGCATTATCCATACACCCCCCTCCCTTGTCATCAAAAGTCAGCAAATGCCGCTGTGGTGGTCGAGTGGTTATAGTGACGGACTCGCGATGCGAAGGATCCGTGTTCGAACCCCACAGTGGCAATTTGCCTGTTGTGGCGTTGCATTTGTATTTGCATGATAAATCGGAAACCCCCTCCTCTCCCCCCCCCATCGATGATGACGTACTACTTGACGTAATAATATTCACTGCCATTTGTTGATGAGGAAATATAACTATTCTAGCCATGCAATTTCTCGTTTATTGAAAAAATTTAGGTCTTTTTGTGAGAAACTTAAAGATATATACGGTATATATCACCCGCATGCAATGAATGCTGTACATAAATGACATTTTTGCTTATATTTTTCTAGCATTTTTTTGCAGCATGTTATATTCGGATTGTTTTCTTGTTAAGACATTTTTTTTTTCGGTTTGTTATATCCACAGGTATGCTTCTAAACAGAGGTAAAAATATATAGACGTGAATGGGCAATATTTTAAGGATTTCACAACCGTATGTTATATCCGAGTTATGTCATAAGTGTACTCGACTGTATCTGCAACTTTTTGGAATTTCGGAAAAATATTCTATAAAAGCATTTGAAAAATAAGGTTGAATTAGGAGAAAAAGTACAGATATAAGTAAGTTTTATGCCCTGGACGGATTATGTAATCCCTTGGGCTAATATATAAATGGTAATATATATGGTTTTTTTTGTTTGTTTTTTTTGTATATTGCGTCTGTATTATATGTTGTAATATGTGTGTGTGTAATAAATTTCAATTTCAATTTCAAAAAAAAAAAAAAAAAAAAAAAATATATATATATATTACTACGATTTCAACTAAGTACTTTAACACTTTCCAGTAATACGGCTGGTTTTTTTATCTTTAGTGTGAAATGTTTGGTTCGAACCATGTTTTATTTATTCGGGAATGCGTAATAAATGCGAAATTTCTGATTTTGAATTTGTTTTTTTTGGGCATAATTGTGAAATTTCTGATTTTAAAAAAAATTGCGAAATGTCCGTATCTGTAGTTATTATGCATAGCAAACAAGCGCCCCGTAAGAACTAAAAAACTATCACTTTTACCGGTGATAATCTATAACACCCAAACACCGCGTCGTTGGTAAACATGATAAATCGTACTATATGATAAAATAGTAATTCATGTATGTATTGCATCATTATATCGGAGTACGATCGTTAAATTTGTTATTATTGTATCTGGGTCCGACTAGATATTAATCTCACCACATAGTATAGTAGTATAGTACACAAACCGAGCACGCCCAGGCTCTGTCGCTTTTGCGATATAAGCTCATTGATCGTGAGCTTGCCGGAAAAAAACTCCAACCGGCAAGCCGGCCGGGACCGACATCCCACCAACTCCCAAGCAGCACAACCACACCCCCACACCCAAACCCCCAATCCCAGGGCACATCACCACTCGACAAGCCAGGACAGAACCGCGGGCGCAATCCCCCCTCAGCCTCGCCGACGCGGCCCACAAAGCCCCAACACGCCCACGAAGGGAGACCCCCGACCATCCCCAAGAACCTCCACCGTGGACACGAGAGAAAACCCTCTACAGGACGGGGACACCACCCCCACCAAGAAAACACGGACGTCTCGCAACAAGGGCTCCAACCGACATGCCACTCCCGACCACTCATCACGTACGATTTATATGTTTAACAACGACGATTGGTACTTTGCATAATCGTCGGTAAAGGTGACACCTATTTTAGTTTTCATCAGAATAACAAACGAATATTTGCGGTTATGCATAAATCGCCAGAAAAAAGTGATAAATTTAGTCGAAATTGTCAAACTCTTACTAAAATGGTCAACGATTATCCACAGTAACCGGATTTTTATAACATTCACTGAAAAATATAATACTGAATAGCTAATGAAGTACAAGGAAGCATCTTTGATAGACATCTTGATGTGCATGGTGTTTCATAAATGCGTAAATAATTTAAAAATTCATAAAAAAGTGATTGATGCATTTTTGGTTTGCAAAAAAGATTCTCACGAAGGGTTGTTTTTTTGATACAGGAATAACTGTAAAATGAAAATCAGTCTTATGAAATGCAGTTTGTACGATTAACAGCTGGTTTGTGAATTTCCCTATTAGTTGCGCTTACATGAGGTTTTAATTCCGATGGTGACATATTGGTTGATAAACCACAGTTTCTCATGTTGTTTGTCCCATCACAAATCACCGCTTGAGACTGCGAACGTTTCTTACATGGAAGAATTGAATAAATGTTCCATGTCAATAAATTTAAATAAAAGTCCAAAAGTCTGTGAATTGCTTAGCGCCGCTCTATTGAGGAAAATTCGAAATAATTTCTGCACCGAACTCCACTCTCCCCTTTGTGAGAATAACTATTTCGCAAACCGCATTCAAATTTACCGATTCCCACATTTTTTTATAAATTTTTGAATCATTTAGGAACTTTCTCTCTCGAACCAAAAACACCATCATGCGTATCTAAAAACAATCTAATAAATGAATGTGTTTGTATCATGGGGAGAATTAAAATTAATATATTTTCAGTATCGGTGGCAATCCGGGACTCGAACCCAGGATCCCTGGTCTTTTGCCCGGAATGAAGAGGGCGTGGGTTGTAGTTCTCCGGAGAAGAGCAAATGACTTTTCTTTCCGAGTTCGCCTCGGCGTAAAACCCAGAAAATATGTTTTCTTCATAATTATCTTCGTTTTATGTGTAAATTTCTTTTTATAATTGCGCAACGAGAATAATATTACGTTGTAATAAATGCACGTTAACGGAACGAATTAAGCTCGTTAACCGAAGTTCTACTGTATACAGTATTTTAGGGTTTTTTACATTAGATATTTCTAAAAATCTATCGTATCGTGATCTTCAGTTGTTGCACAAAAAACCATTCGCATTACACTGGTATTTATACGCACATAAAAATGTACGCTACATACGCATTTTTCTTTCGCAAAGTTGGGGAAAGTGTAACATAAAGAAAAGCGTTGTCCATTAATTTTTGCTGTTCTTTCCCAACTTTCCTCCGATTTTTGAATTCTGATGTCTCTGCAAATATTGTACTTAGAACAAAGGATTTTTTTGACGTCAGGACAGTCAGAGCAACGATTTTCTAATTGGGTTTTTGACGACAGGGTGTAAAAAGTTACTTTACGCATTTTCCCATTGCAACATGAACGACGTATCTGAGTTCCGCACGTTATTTGGACTTTTTTCTCTCTAATTTGAAGCCTCCTAGATAAACTACTAGGCTGTAAAATGCACAAGAGCAATTTAGTAACCACCTTCCGTATTTTAATGGAAGATATAGAAATGAAAACAAGTATATGACAAAACGGGTACCATGTTGGGCTGAATATGATGTCTTACATGACAGTGCTAAACGAACAGTTGTCTTGAAGTGTAGAATACTACACTTTTGATAACGAATAAGTCATAAACGAATAGTCATGAGATTCAGGCGCCCTCTCCCTTCCCCAAAGTTAGTAGCGAATCGGGAAAATTGTTGTACAGCTGTTAGCTGTTTGGTTCTTAACCATTGCAGCAAGATAATAGGTCGAATTTAATCAGCGAAATGGGAAGAGGTCTATCTTTAAGAAGACATACCAGCGTTTTACTTCAAGCGAGTGCAGTAAAGCCTACCAGTTTGGATAATTTTGTATCCTGGACACCTCCCTACTATGGCCGGTTTCAAAGTGAACTAACCGTAATCTCCTACAACACAGGATATACAAAATACCGTACCTCTTCTCCTTGGACACCTCTCTAACCTCTCAGACACATTTTAATTGAACCGTAAGTGTCCAACTTAAACACGTTTTACTGTATCATATTTATATTTTTGATTCATCGCCATCAACCATTCGAGGGTGTGCGTTGTTTCGTCATAATGAGTCTGATCATTTTCACCATCAAATTGAGAAACTACGAGCACTAAAATTCTGTGCTATTGCATTACAATTGCATAGGAATCTGATTTTGAATTGTGCACAAAAATAATTTTCAAATGGACCCACTATGTACAGCAGTTATCATTTGAATTGTTGCAAATATATACTACTATTTTTTCCCATTTGTTGCAACCATTATTATTTTTTATATTTTTCATTATTGTTTTTTTTTAATCCTTTTTTTCCTGTTCCCTTTGCTCTCCCGGCTGGAGTTTTTCTCGCACGTCCGCTCCCTCCGGGGTTCTTAGCTAAAATCTCAAGTATGACAGTTCGTGTGCTCGGATTATTCAATTCAATTAAACACTGGAGATCCTCGCAATCTCTCATAAAGTCTTGCCTCGTTTGTTAGGCATCTCAAGCGTTTAGTTCACGAGATTTTCGAAGAAAACACCACAGACCTCAATAAAAGAGTTTATACGTCATTATTGCCATTGGCATATTGTAACTTTAAAACAAAATATATTAAGGTGTATTCTCTCTAACCCTTTTAAGTTTGACCCATTAGTTCTGAATCACCGTTCTCTTATTCGTTATCCTATCTCAATTGTTAATTCTTACTCATTAAGTGAAAAATAAATAAAACCGAATGACTGATCTAAATTAATTAGAGTTATCTGTTTTTCTTTCCGGAACAAGATTATTCATCACCGATGTTGCCATTAAGAGAGAGACGAAGGGTATTCAGTAGTGGAAGAATCCTAGAAAAGCTATTAAGCACCGTGATCATAGGAAACACAGGAATTAGAGTAAAAGAACAGAAATGAGTAGGAACAGGAAAAATAAGAACCGATCAGCAGCCAGCCAAAGTACTAGTATTACCCATGATAAATGTACAGAATTAGGATGAGTAGAAGTGAAAGAGATTCTTTTCTTTATACTTTTTTTTCCTTCTGTTATTCTCTGAGTCGTTTGGTTTGTGTGTCTCGGGCGAGTTGTGGAATGAATATAGGTCAAGCTCATGAGATAGCATGGGATAGGAGGGCGAATGAATGTGCAGTCCAAAGAAAGAAGAAGAACGTATTTTACCTCATGCTGTTCTTCACGAAGAAACAGTTTATCTCTTTTCGGCTTGTATTTGGAGGCCTAATGTCAAGCTCATTGTCTTCCATTCTGGAAAGGCTCTCTGCAGCTGCAGCAGCGCCCCCGAACGAAATGACCCGGATTATCCGGGGGGAAAACGAAAAGAAATATCCTCATTCATAGGATGCCCTGGACTTGAAGGAACGGCAAAAGTAATTCCCCTTTTCCTTCTTAGAAGATCGTTTTCTCTTCTATTTTATCTTTTAAGTCAGTAGACTTTACTTTTATTTTCTTTGTAACTACATACAAAGATTGTTTTTTCCCTCTCTTTTAATTATGATTGAGGGGAAATACTGGGTTTTTGCAGGTATTGCAATGGTTATTATATGTTTTACTTTTAAACCAAGATTTCTAAATGTGACGATTATTTTAAATAGTTTATTTTTTATTTTTTTTTAACTCATATAAATTCATGGACAAAGAAATCATGAATTTTATATTTATTCCCTTCACAAAACACACCAGTGCTGTGTTTTGTAGATTTTTTGAATAAATAAAATCTGATTTAAATTGGTTTATCCGTTGTCACAATGAGACATTTTGTGGATTTAGACCTTGATTGTACTAAATTCGACAGGCAAAGCTGAATAATCATTCTAACTGAGGCTATGTATCGTTTCAGGCTATGTATCGTTTTAGGCTATGTATCGTTTCACGAGAATTTGTTTTCGATTTTACTTTAGTTTTTGATTTCATTCCAAACAATAATACCATTTTAATATCTTGGACTTGGTTTTGGTAACTTACGTAATCCTCTTTATATGCAAGAAAGTACACATTCGAAAAAAAAACCAAGATTAAAATATACGAGAATGGGGGAAAAAAGAATCAACCTAAATCCGCAGTGTAAAAGAAATACTTATAATCAATGAATTTTAAAAAAAAGTCAAAGTAATCACCATAGTAGACATGCCAGCATTGTCTTAAAGCTTGTTAGTAGTGATTAATGTTCAGACTTGCTATGAGGGAGGGTACCCCAAGGACAAAACAATCACAGTACAATAAAAAAAGAAAAAGAAGTGAAAAACAAAAATTAAAAAAATCACTAAAAATAATTAAAAAGCAATATTTTAATTGAAAGTTCATTAATTGCAGCACCTCACTGACTTTGGCACCTAGCAGGCTCAGACCACATGATCGCCCCCCCCCCCAACTCTCAGCTTTTATGAGGTCACCGAGAACCTTAATAATTCCTGAATATACAGTGCAATCCCAACTTGCATACGCCCTTGTGGGCCGTATATACGGACGTCTAGCAATAATAGACACCCCCCCCTCCCCATCCCCGTTTTTTTCGTACCAGAGTTCCTACGGCTCCTACGACGAAACATTCTTTCAGACACAAGTTCCGTGAGATCGACCATACACTATACAAATGAAGCCGGGTCTGTACCCACCTCACTGAACCCACTCAAAAACCTGCTTTCAGCACACAACGTGAGGCCTATTTGACGGAAAACATGTTTTTGTGTGTTTAGGCTTCGAGTAGAGCGACGGATTTATACCCGGCTTTTTACAGATTGTCTTTTGCCAACAGACAGAACATATCAGCTCCGAGATTGTCATCTCTCGAACTCACTCACATGAGTGTCATGATCGCACCATCTTTCCCTCCCTCAGTGAAACTACACGCTTTCTCACATAGATACATTAGAAACGTTTGAGTTTCAAAAAAACGTGATATCTTGTGCCTGATATCTTATCGGATATAGGCGATAGCGTTTGACCAATAGGAGGAGTTTCCATCGACTTGGCGTGGGAAAGGGTAAAGATGGACCCGACGATATCGTCCAGGGTATGAGAGTATCTGCCCTAGCTCCGTAGTTTATTGCAGCCATCCGTAGAAACTACGGACAATACGTAGCAGTTGGCAACTCTGCCACAGTGAAAAAAGAATCAATGTAGTTGCTACTGTGGAAATCCACGTAATAACCACAGTGAAAAAAAATCCATGCAACCACCGCATTAAGAAAAAAATTCAACATGATCACCGCACTCGGAAAAAAAAATGAAAGTAATCACCACAGTCGAAAAAAAAACAATACAATGTAAATACCACAGTGGGATAAAAAAATTTCACTTAATTACCGGAATGGGAAAAAAATCCAAGCATTGCAGTGTTAAAAAAACTTCCCACGTAACAACTGCAGTCGAAAAAATATTCAATGTAATTAGCCGCAGCGAAAAAAGAAAAAAAAACCACATTGATCAACCACATTGGGGGAAAAATTCAACGTAGTTACTTCAGTAGGGAAAAATTTCACCTTAATTACGCGGCCCAGAAAAAAACAGTCAACATAATCACGACACACGAAAAAAAATCACCGTAATCACCACAGTCAAATGAGAATTCTTTTCGATATTGTCACCACAAAATATGATTTTTTTTTTTCAACGTAATCAGCAAAATAAAAAACAAAAATCCACTGTTATCACCGCAGTAGCGAAAAAAAAAATGCTACATAATATTTCACATTCATATTCACATTTCACATACACATATTTGCATTTGTATTCCACCGTGGTCGAAAAAAATTATCGTAATCATCTTAGTCGACAAAAATTTCAAGGTAATCACAGAAAAAAAAAATTAAAATTGAATCGAAAAAAGCGCGCTTTTTTTCCAAAGATAATTTTTATTTATTTAGTGAAATTTTAATTTGCACATGTGCATATATATAGTCACATTTTTTTCCTTTTGCATCCTGCAAACACATACGGTATTAGAATGAACGCGTTAACATGTTTGCTGAATGAATCAATGCTAAATAGATTAAATGTAATTACATTAAGTTCGTATTTGAATTTTATATGATAATGTTCAAGCTCATTTTATGGAGATTTTTTTAACCAAAAATAACGTACGCACCCCAAGCCTCTAAAACTGTGTTTTCTCCAAAAATTACTTTACGTATTTATGAGCGTGCAAGAGTTGAAAAACAAATCGCATCTCATTTTCTATTTCCTAGACAAAACATCTACCCAATATATAATTTTCTGAATTCTTTCATTAGATAAAATTCGATCCTCTCAAACTAGTCGATTCGTTTTCCCAATTAGAAATCCTATCGATCTATAGCCGGGATATTTGAATCGAGAGACAAAACTAATTTATCCGAAGTGAGGCGATGTAGTGGATACGCGGCGATGTTTTTCCGATATGACTTTAGGTTTTGAAATCACTCCAAATTTCAAATTCCACTCCATAATCTTAGAGAGAATCGGTAATGGAAACCTACAAAGTAATCTCTACGCAAGAAACTTGTACCAAGAGAAAATCTCCATACACGCCCTTCTAAAATTCCTTTTCATTTGTGAAAATTAATAATGGTTTCTGCTGAAGGGATTTACACTATCGAAGCAGTAAATGGTACCTCTGCGGACTAAGTGTTAACTCAAAATGGCTGGTGTACGAACCGGGAATCTGTAAATGACGAATCAGTCTGGGTCTCAAAAATGTCAGTTGAAATATAAAACAAAAAATTCAAATTATAAAATAATGTGAGAGAGAGTCATAAAGACGCATAGACTTCTGGACAATTATGGGCTTTGTTTCAAAATGACGAGGTTTATTAACCCATATACAACCATTCATTTTCGTAGTTCAGTTCCAGCGCACTTGAGCGGCCCGTAATACAGTTCCGCATCATTCAAGTGACCAGCAGCATACTTACAAATCACTTTAGTTACCCGCCATTCATTTAAGCGGCCCGCGGCATATTTCTGGATCACTTTTACAGATTTGATTCAGATATCGGAACACGTTTTCAAACCAATGAAGTGGCTCGCACGCTCTTAAATGCTAAGCATTCTTGGTGTAGTCTCTTAAATTCAGTGTCTAATTGTCACTTTCACTTTTTTTTTCAACTGATTAAGATAAATAACTCTCAACATGTATAAAATAAAAAATGCTAATAAAAAATACATCCATTAATATTAAAACAAATGGTTAGGCCGGACCTGATACGATTGGAATCATCGATCGGAAGCAATTGCGGTCGTAAGTCGGTGGCTAATTGCATTTTGAATAGCAGTAGGGAACAAATTGCGGGGAAAAACCTCAAGAAAAAAAGAGATCTTAAGATTCAAACGAGTGTGATCTCATCGCGGTCTTTGTTTTGAAGCGTATGTCTCTAAAACGGCGGAGAATCTGTAAAAGGAGAAGACCCTGCCGTAAATAAGACTCGAGATTAAACTTTCGACCGCTAAAGCTCGTTTAGTTCTCTAAAGAGAATGTCAAGTCGCAACGATGGAAATAAGAAATAAGTCCTAGAGAAAAAAAAAAAGAATGTGGGAGGAAGAAAGGATTAAAATGTAACGAGAGAGACCTTGGAAGTCACTAATTTCTCTTTAGTTCTCGGTACTTTGAGAAAAGCGGAATTGCGTGAATTAATGCTGGAACTAATTAACTAAATTTTAGACCTTAATTAAGCGTTTGTGCGTTACTCGAATTCGGCTGTTAAATGCTCGAATGCTTATAACATATTTATACTTTGAATTTCGTTGAAGAGTTCTGAATAGATTCATGGAAAGAAAAGAGATGTGAATACGCAAGTTCATGAAAAAATGTCTTAAAATAGCGATTCAAGAATGATTAATTCAGTCACTGTGGTATAAATGCTTTTAACCTCGTTTGTTTTTGACAAGCAACTTCCGAAAACACTAGAGACATTCTGAAGACATTAAATAAAAAAAAAGGCTTCGTGCATTTGAAGTCTTTACATTAAATCTACGGACTTGTCTGAAATTAAAATCCAAACTCAAATATAAAATTAAAATTTCCGGGAACATTTGAACTGTGAATGTAATTATTAAAATCTTTATATCCATTGTACAATAAATGTGGCATTTGAAACTCAAATATACATTCTAAATAAGATATAACATTACATTTTGTAACATGTGAAAAAAGAAAAGAATTTTGGCAAATTTATTGATTTTAATACGTGCTTGCAGATAATTTGACAGAAATCGGCGAAGATTTGACGTTTCAAGAAATATTCAACGAGGTTCGTGAAATATTTGTTTACATCACATAGAATCGAGGAGATATATTGAATTAGTGTACTGCCAAATTTTCGAAAATTTAATTAATGGAAGTTGCATGACACACATTTTTTGGTAAAATTTTTAAGAGCACCTGCCCTCGCTAAAAATTACTCGTGTGTTCAACTTCCAGGAACTATAGCATAGCACATCTTTCCATATCCTGGGTGTCCACCATTATCTAATCCCGAAACGTTTTAGTCTCGTAATTATCTTGTTTCTTTCACCATCTTAGACGCCGTTTTTTTTAAGAAAAGTACGAAATGTATATAGTCCTCCTACCACGAGATGAGATTTGACTACGGCACGTCATGTCAGGTCAAACGATTCTATTTTATCCTAGAAGGACATTCCAATCATGAAAGCTCAGTCACTGATGAACTTTTCTCGATGTGCAATCGTTTTACCAAAAAAAAATTGAGTAAAATCATCCGACGTGACGTGACATGACGCAGCGAAAATTCATCTCGTGGTAGGTGGACTATATCTAACTACAGCTATAAAAATATAGTAACAAACATTTAGTGAACTGGCGTTGAAGCTTTTCTCTGCGTATAACATGAAAGTACTCTGCGGGACACCACTTCACAGGTTTGCACAACTAACTAAATTTTATTCTTTTATACAAAAAAAAAATTGACACGCTTTTAGGACAAACGAACTGCAACAAAACAAATGCAACTTTCACATAATTTTTATTTAGAGAAAGCATCTGTTTAAGAAGCAACACATAATTCCACATAATTCCGAACTTAATTTGCGCGAGGGATACTTCAGAATTTGCTAGGATTTCCTCGTTAACCCATTAACGACGACTTTGATTTTTTTAAACAAAAAGGAATGAATGGAACCACTTCCATCATTTATTGGCAAAGAAAATACTTAAAATTTAGAATGGAAAATTTTCTTACCAACTGGCGATAATGGGTTATTGATCGAAGGAACACGTCACCTATTTCGTCAGCTTGGACAGGCTTTAACTTCAGTCGAGACAGAATTTTTAGCACTTTGCAACAGATGGCGACGCAATTTGCATCCAAAGACCACTCGGCCTCAGCAAATACAAAGGCGAACTCTCCGGACGACCAAACATAAACATCATCCCTTCAACGACTCATTTGTGATTTCTGATCACGAGGTCCTGATAACCAGGGTCATCTAAAGAGCATCGGGGGGGGGGGAGGGGGGGGCTCCCGGACCACTATGGAACTCGAGGATTGTCATAAATTAGTCAATTTTTGAAAAAAATTTTCTGAAGATTGAATAGTTTCAATTTTTTTTTCAAGCGGGTACAAAAAAGATGGCTGACAGTATTTGAAACATTATTTTATAATTGAAAATTACTTCCATAGATGAATGGGATACGAAGTTCGATATGAGACACAATAGCGGCACAATGTTCGATATAGACACTAAACTACAGTCATACATCAGTAAAGCGTCTTAACCATTTCTGACCTCCCTATAACATTATATTTTAGAAGCAGCATAGTCAGCAAATGAAACTTAGTGGTCGTAATGCAACCTCTCTTATGAACCAATTTTAATTCATTCTATATTGTTGACAAAATATAAATTGTTACTATATAAGAATGGGGCATCTGATATACACTAAAGAGCCAAAAAAACCGGTAAACCTGCCTAATATCATGTAGGGCCCCCGAGAGCCCGCAGAAGTGCCGCAACACGACGTGGCATGGACTCGACTGATGTCTGAAGTAGTACTGGAGGTAATTGACACCATGAATCCTACAGGGCTGTCCATAAATCCGTAGGAGCAAGAGGGGGTGGAGATCTATTATGCACAGCACGTTGCAAGGCATCCCAGATATGTTCAATAATTTCCATGTCTGGGGATTTATGCGGCCACAGGAAGTGTCTAAAGTCAGAAGAGTGTTCCTGGAGCCACTTTGTAGCAATTCTGGACGTGTGGGGTGTCGCATTGTCCTGCTGAAACTTTTCAAGTCCATCGGAATGCACAATGGACATGAATGGGTGCAGGTGATCAGACAGGATGCTTACGTACCTGTCATCTGTCAGAGTCGTATCTAGACGTAACAGGGGTCCCATATCACGCCAACTGCACACGCCCCATACCATCACAGAGCCAGCTTGAACAGTCCCCTGATGACATGTAGAGTCCATGGATTCACGAGGTTGTCTCCATACCCGTACGAGGTACACGTCCATCAGCTCGAAACAATTGGAGTCGAGACTCGTCAGACCAGGCAACGTGTTTCCAGTCCTCAACAGTCCAATGTCGGTGTTGTCGGGCCCAGGCGAGGCGTAAAGCTTTGTGTCAAGGGTACACGAGTGGGCCTTCGGCTCCGAAAGCCCATATCGATGATGTTTCTTTGAATGGTTCGCACGCTGACACTTGCTGATGGCCCAGCATTGAAATCTGCAGCAATTTTCGGAAGGGTTGCACGTCTGTCACGTTTAATGATTCTCGTCAGTCGTCGTTGGTCCCGTTCTTGCATGATATTTTTCCGGCCGCAGCGATGTCGTAGATTTAAATTTTTACCGAACTCCCGATATTCACGGTACACTCGTGAAATGGTCGTAAGTGAAAACCCAAATTTCATCGCTACCTCGGAGATGCCCATCTCTCGTGCGCCGAATATAACACCACGTTCAAACTCACTTAAATCTCGATAACCTGCCATTGTAGCAGCAGTAACCGATCTAACAACTATGCCAGACACTTGTTGTGTTATATAGGCGTTGCCGACCGCAGCGCCGTACTCTGATTGGTCCCATATCTCTTTATTTGCATACGCATGTCTGTACCAGTTTTTTTGGCTCTTCAGTATATATTCCATATACGTGCAGATTTTTTCTTTAATTATCATATTAATCATGAGACATCGTCGGCGAAATCGTGAACATATTATGCAGAATATATTAATGATTGATAAAAAAAGGAACGATTTGACACGTGTGTTAGAATGTATACAAAATAACAACATTCTAAGCAGCTAATGATGAGCACCTTAAACCTCCCTCCCCCCCCACACACACACACATGAACTTTTGGCTATAAATTCGGATGATCTCTTTTCGATGATTCGGCGATAAATTTGATGACCTCGTCCTAACCTTACATAGAAAAGGAAAAAAGGGGAAAGTGAATATAAGAAAAGGAAGACAAAAATATAAGCGGGAAAACAACGTAATACATAAGTAGGTAAAAGAATATGCAGAAGATTTCTCTTTTCACCCTTACTCTATGTGTTCTCTGTGGGCCAGTCCAAACACCAGTGGAATAAATTCCACTGGTGTTTGGACGAAATATTTCGTTCGTAATCGTAAAGTGGTTAAAAGTGTATGATGGGAGCAAACTGTTTCTTTTAATTATAGTTTTAAATGTAAAGATAAACGAATTTTGGTGCAGTCGAGAACCTCCTCCCACCAAAAAAAACACAACTGTCTGGGCAAATGCTCCTATTGCTTGTTAACAATGCCATAGTTTCTAGCACACTATGAAACACTGACTTAGGAAGTAGTCTTGTTTGTCAACTCAGGGCTGTAACAACGTCCGAAATTCTATGGGTTCAAGCACATTGGTAACCTTTCACCTTGATTCCTGACCTTTGGTGTGGTTTGAACTTCCATAGAATGAGTGAGAATCCGAAGATCTGGGCCTCCACATATAAATTCCTCTTCAGGTCATTGAGGGGAATCATGCGGTTTAACTACCTGTGGATTCAATAACGATGGAAAATCCTTCCGGTCAACACCGACAAGTTTTATGCTGCTCATGTAAGATCTCTGAATTGATCAGGCGTTCATCAATAGAGCCAGAGCCGCCCTTTTTGCGGGGGCGGGGGGGGCGCAGACATACGGTAATAAAAATGAAGAGAAATAAACATATCTCAAATACTTTTTTTGTAGTAAATGAAGTGTCTGATCTTCAACTGATTTGATTCTGGAATTTTCATCAATTCTGGACATATTTCTCTCATTGATTCTGAATTTTTCTCCCATTAATTCTAAATTTTCATCAATTCAAGGATTTTTTTGTTTCATTAATTCTAAATTTCCATTCGTGAGTAGACATTTTAAAGCATTTCTATATATCCTGTGATAATACATGAATCTTTTAATGTCGGTTCCTCTCCCTCATAAAATATATAAAATCGGGACTAAGAAGCTCCGAAATTGTTTTCGCACTGGGCAACGTGTCTGATAAGGGCGACCACATGTAGTAAGCCCTTTATATTCTGCAATTATCACTCCCGAAGTGAGAGTGAACTTAGATTCCTTCCATGTTATGGAAGACAAATTACCCCTTAGGAAGTTCTTAGGTAGAGTTTTGAATACCCCCCCCCCCCATGTGTATAACTTTAACTCTCTATTCTGAGAAATTCTATATCCCACAAAAATCAAATTTAAAATACACAACGCGATCCAGGAACGACCTGTAGGCCCGTAGAAAAAAAATATGTACCTGTATGTTTCAAGTTAATACGACAAGGTAATTTGAAAAAGAACAAAACGATTTCTTTCTCTCCGCTTGCATTTCCCATGTATTTGTTTTCCGTGTAGAAGAAAGTTCATTTAATGATAAATTTTACTACCTCAAGAAGTGACTCCTTCGAGACTGCAGTAATCTAAGCAATTTGCCAGAGCTCGCCTACAGAAATTTTATGAGGTCATAAACATGATCCACGGAAAACATCCACAATAAATAGCTCCGGACTTGAGGGGGGGGGGAAAGGGGGACGGCTTGATTTAAAAAATGAAGTTTCTCTTAAAACAAGTGGTACTTTTTCCTTTTCGTCGTCCATGTTGGATTCCTAAAGAAACAGCCCTGGGTATGCAAAACTTTTGGGCAATGAGATGACTCTAAAATACGAGATACGTAATTTTCGCATTTTCGAAAAAAAGAGATGCGATAAATGCCGAATTTGCCATCTTTGACGGAAAAATGTGCGGAAAATTTGATTTTCACCACTTTTCCGGAAATCTTGATAATTTGCACTTTTTAGAAACGAAAATACGTAGTAATTTTTCTCAGCACTCGAATTCCGGAACTTTCCACTAAGTACATTGTTTTTCGTTTTCATACTTCACCACGCAATCAAACTAAAAATAAAAATTGTGTAGTTGTACGTTATTGCGAAAATGAATGTCAATTTTTCATTGTAAAAATATTTTTGGGGATAAATGCGAAATTTGTTATTGTGTGTGAATGGAAAAGTTTGAATTGAGATTTTTCTTTTCTTTGCGAAATTTTTTGTTTGCAAAATTTTTGATATTTATTGTTTTTTTGTTTGCAAATGAATTCGAAATTAGCGATTTGAAAAAAGGTTTTGCGGATTGAATGTGAACTTTTTATTGGATCTTTTTCTGTGTGTGAGCGCAAAATTTTAGATCAAAACCTGTTTTTTTGCAAATTAATGCAAAATATTCTTAACTTAAAAATTTTCACTCTTTTCAGACTTGAGAAAAAATGTGATATTTCCCATTTGAAATTTTTTTTTACGAAATTTTCATGCAGCTAAACACTTAAAAATCAAATCTAAATATAATTTGCATTTTTTTCTTTCTTTCTCAAGCTCTAGCTTATTCTGATATGTATAGACTAGAAATACTTATGAATTAATTTTATGCATGCCGTTTTTTTTACTTCAACTCTGTACAGATTTGACAACAAGTATGTGAACCTCAGTCCGTGTTGTCCGGTAGCTTAATCGTAAATAATGTTTTCGTGTCTCGTTTCGGAAGGGTTCGATAGGGAAACACGAAATGACCACCGGTCTGTCGTCACTTAATGCGAGAAAGGTCTGTTCATGCCACTCCGCGCATTAATCAACCTATGACAGGTCAGAAATGCGAGTTGAATTATTCAGCGTGGCAAGATCATATTCCAAACCGTTCCACGACGTTGCTCAAATTCGATGTCGTTCGCACACTCGGTGGTCGTGGTTAAAGAGCTTCCAAGGGCCGGGCGATAATAGTCTGGAAATCAGTGTTTTCGACTCATGTGTCGTCGGTATTCAAATGATAATATTGGATTATCGTCGTGATTTTCCACGCGATAACCAAGGCTTTATCCCGTAGCATCATTGTCAGTTGGTTGAGAAATGCTTACCGGTGAATGTCATTACTAGGGCTAGGATTTTTACGGCCTAAGAACCAACAGAATATACTCTATAAAAAAAACGCGTTAATGCCCTAAAAAGCTAATAACATACCTTTATATTTAGTCAGCTATTCAGGCGTGAATAGGTTAATTGTATTTCCTCGAGCAAAATACGGTAAATCACCAATCATTACCAAAAATGCTCCACAAATAAAATTGCGAATTGTGTGTTGTTGTAATATCATTGAAAATTCGCCAGTCACTGCCAAAAACGATGTCAAGTGTTAGTAAAAGTGCTAGTTATTGCTAATATTGCTGAAAAATCGCCAAATTTAGGAAATGAAGTTATCGAAGAGAGATATTGCGGAAAAAGTCCCTTTTGTTGCAAAATATGAAAATATGTCTTAAAAAATGATCTATCGCATAAAAATAACAAAATATGCAGCTATGAACATCTTAGCTTTAGTCAATACAAACGCATAAAATCAAATACATTCGTACTGTACAGTCACCATCTGGCCCAAATTTTTATGTAATTTGGGTCATCCCGCGTTTTTTGTTTTTTATTTGGCCATTTCGATTGGTTCCGTATAATTTCAACAAAGCCTATTTGAATTCGAATTTTGAAGATTTTGAAATTAACTTTTCAAGGTATAAATTGTTAAAATCCACTGAAACTTACAAAAATATTTTCATCCCACTACTGTCGATTCCTGCAATAATTTACAACCTTCCTTACCTTGGGCATGATATCTTGGCGAAAACTGGCGATGTAACGTATTTATCTGGAGGAAAAATACAATATGTGACCGGAGTATATATATGAGGAATATTTTTGTATTTTACGAAGTTTATCTTCTTTTTTTTTTCATTTTTCTCGCTGCATTTAATTAGATTAAAAAATAAAATGAAATTGTATTTCACAACTTTTTCGAAAGAAAGAAAAGCTCTTCGTCGATCTAGAAAAATAGGGATGGTTCTCTTTATAGGTCTAACTCCTGAGTTAGGAAAACCATAAAAAACCGGCTTGAGCCTACCACTAATGAAGGAATCGACAGCCGGCTTTAGCCATGCGATGCCCTATACCCTCCAGCATAGCTGAAAAATGAATGTGTCTCGATGTTATCTCGTTCAGAGCTTTTCAACTACAGTAGAGTCTCATAGTCTGGCTTGTGAAAAGTAAAAAAAAAATCGTTGTTTTTGAAACTTTTCTGCAGGTAAAAAATTTTTCGCAACTAAAAAATTGTACTGATGCCCAGATTTTTTTGCGATTTGTCCGGCCCTGGTGTTACGTAAGTTTCTGTTGAGCATCTGTTGCTCTCTGGGGAAAGATTTTTTCACATAAGCGACCGGCTCGCATTTGTGTACTGAAGATGTAACACACCTCAGAAAAATTTTAAATACCACAGAATTTCAGGACTGCTCTCATAGATCCCTCCGGTACCAAGGGGGATCAAATCTTTCACTTAGCTGTACCGACGAGTCATTGGTTGGCATTATATTTATTCAAAATAATTATGTTATTCATATTTTTCTCTTCAGTTTCATTTTCACTTTTAGTCTTCTTTATATGTGTATTAATGTTAATTTATTTTCAGTTTTTTTAAAATTATTATGGTATTTCTGCTTATATATTCTAAAATTTTCCGCACATCTATTTTTCCCTTACGTATGCACTCTCAGCAGTTTCAAATTATTCATGCATTTTGGTATTTTTAGATTTTGGTACCGTGAATATGTTTGTATCTGGCTGCTTTTCGTTTTACGTACTCTTTATGTGTTTGTCCAAGGTACAGTGTAAGTGCATCCGTGTCTTCTAGCTTTGTATGCAAAAATGCATAATGATAATTACAACTATTATGAAGAAATCGCATTCAATTAGAACACCAATTATCTCTTTTGTGTTGGGATAACTTTATTTATTTCTTTTAACGTTCAGACCTAAGCGAGAATTACTTGAAAATTTATTTTGGCGAATCCAAAAAATTATATATCAACTAGCTATAATACCCGGCGCTGCCCGGGTTTTCTTCAATGAGGCTTTTTTGGATCACGTGATATCTCCCTCTCTTTTTCTTGAGGGTCATACAAACCGTGTCCAAGTTAACCAATATGGCGACTTCCTGCGCGATTCATGAAATAAACAAATCTAGATTTACACAGAAACGTAGAAATGAATATATATTTTTCTTTTTTTAAGGGGCGCTAGGTATTTCGATCCTCCCCCCCCCCCTGAACTTCAAGTTATCCATCTGTCTGTTCCAGCTTCCAAAAATCCTTCATTAAAGCTGTGGAATTTTTTCGATGCACTTTTCACGGGCTCGTAACTAATTTTAAAATATCCTAACCCACATGAATTTATGCAAATAAATATCAAAAGAGACAATATGGAGACATTAATTTTCATACTTGAGCAGATATAAA
This sequence comes from Pholcus phalangioides, assembly GCF_987345545.1. Taxonomy (NCBI): domain Eukaryota; kingdom Metazoa; phylum Arthropoda; class Arachnida; order Araneae; family Pholcidae; genus Pholcus; species Pholcus phalangioides. Next base: position 15,073,996 of record NW_028301607.1, read on the forward strand.
TGAAATCAATGATATTGCTCGAATATCTAACTCAAAAGTATAGGTTTGGCTAATTACTTCATATTTAATCTCCTGGGCTTCGTATATCTCTAAGCGAACTGAATATTTCAAAAATCGAGAATTCAATACAATTTTTAAAATTATTGATGGGGCGGAAAATCCCACTAATTTCCGCATTTCTACAGTAAAATCGACAATTTTACCACTGATTTCTATGAGGCTCACCCTTTTCCTGACTCTCAAAGCGATGCTGATGATGATGATTATGACGTCTATTCAAAAAGCCTCATTACTGAGAGTATATTGAAAATGTGGCAAACCATTATAAAGGCATAAACTATTATACATATACTAACAGGATTAAAGAAGTGACAAACCATTGTAAAGACATATATACGTCTGAAACGCATTGCCAGGGAACCACGGTAACCAAAGTAAACGTTCGGAAAGTGATTGTTGAGGCCCGAAAACCATTGTTGCCCGACAGTTTTTTGCCCGTTTGGGGCATTTGCCCTGGTCTGACGAAATTTTAAAGTAGCCTATCGTTCAAGTCGGGTCGCATTTGGTATATATGCAAAATTTGGCGACGATCGATCTAAAATTGTAGATTTGTATAGAGAACATACACACACACAGACACACAGACACACAGAAAATCAATTTTATATATATAGATTGTCATTACAAACTGAATTAATCGCCATACAGGGTGCGTGAAAAATTCATTAGATCTTGAAAATCTAATTATAAATAAACAAGGTATGTAGAAAAGGTTTTAATTTGCATGAATATAAACACATGAAAGTAGGATTTATTTTCAGTTCAAATATAAATTAGTTACAAAATCAGAAAAAAGATGATGCTAAAATGCAATATATACAGGGTAGTAAGGCATGTCAGAAAGGCCATATTTTACTGGCTAACTGTTGATTCTAGAGGCATACTTTCAAAAAGAAAAAGTATCCAAATAACGTGTAGAAATCAGAGACGTCCTTTATATTGCAAGGGATAGTACTATTATTAAAATACAAAAATTTACTTTTCATACAAATACAAATACAAATATAAATACAACGCCACAACAGGCAAAATGCCCAACGAGGTGGCTGATAAAAAGATGCCCATAAAAATATGGATGTCATATGTTTCAAAAATACAGCAACCCAATTAAAAATGCAATTAACACAAATTATAAACAATATATACACATGATAAAATATTATACAATGCCCATAAAGAATACTTATGGTTGTCTTATTCTAAGAATGGATAGCTTCTCGATTTACCCCAACATGTTTATCGTATTTCTTTTTAAACGTGTCAATTGTGTTACAATTTACTACCTCCGGGGATAAGCTATTCCATTTATTAACAACCCTATTAGAGAAAAATTCCCTGCGACACCATAACCTTGCATTGTCCCTCACCAATCGATACTGGTGTCCCCTTGTAGAAGCAGTTGATTGGCGGTGTACTAAAAGTTCATGGTCCATCCTATCCATCCCATTGAAAATTTTGAACACTTCGATCATATCTCCTCGACATCTGCGTTCATCCAATGTAAACATATTCAAAAAATGAAGTCTCTCTTCATAACTCAGGCCCTGTGTGCCAATAAGGACACGCGTAGCTCTTCTCTGCACCCCTTCAATCAAGTCTATGTCCCTCTGTAGGCATGGTCTCCAAAACCTTACAGCATACTCCAGTCCAGGACGAACTAAGCCTCGAAAAAGCGGAAGAATGACTTTAGGAGAACGCGAAGAGACCTTTTTGAAAATGAGACCAAGCATTCTATTCGCTTTTTTGACAACCGCTGAACAATGTTCAGAAAACTTAAGTCGCTCGTCAATGAGAATTCCCAAATCGGTGACTCTAGTTGCATCCGGGATAGTGACACCATTCAACTCGTAAGATAACCATGGGTTGTTCGAACCAAAATGAGCGACCATGCACTTATCTACGCTAAACGTCATGCCCCATTCATTTGCCCATGCTGCAATCTTGTTTAAGTTGGTCTGGAGCAACTCCCTATCGCTTTCATTCCCGATTACCCCCATTAGCTTCACATCATCTGCGAATTTGCTAGTAATTCCATCGATACCCTGATCGAGTTTGTCGATAAAAAGTGAAAAAAGTATGGGGCCAAGGACACTTCCCTGAGGAACTCCACTTGTGACGTCTGTCCAACCAGAGAATTCCCCGTTCACCATAACTCGTTGCGACCTATCTCTTAACCACGATTCTATCCAATTCAGCAAGTTTCCCCCTATTCCAATCTCGTGTAAACGCTTCAAGAGTTTGCCATGTTGGACCCGATCGAATGCCTTCTGGAAATCAAGGTAAACAACGTCGACATTTTTGCTCTTACCCAAAGCCTTAGTCACGTAATCATAGAAGCAAAGGAGGTTAGTTACACATGACTTCCCCTTCCTGAACCCATGCTGATTATCCGACAATACATTATTCTCGTCTATCCACTTCACAAACTGTCTTTTGATGATAATTTCCAAAATTTTCAAGAGGGAGCTCGTCAAGCTCACTGGACGATAATTAGACACCACCTCTCTACTACCCTTCTTAAATATCGGAACAACGTTAGCCAGTTTCCAATCTCTCGGGACGATACCCTCACCAACACTACTACTGAATATCTGTGCGACTGGCCCCAACAATTCATTAGCACCTTCCCTGAGAACCCTGGGATAGATATCATCTGGTCCTGGTGCTTTGCTTGCACATACATTTCTTAGAAGATTTAGGACCTCCACGTCTTCTACTTGAATATCGTTGAGGGTTTTATTACCCCATGCAACACCCGTATATCGAATATCATTATCTCCATTAAAAACCGACGCGAAAAAGTCATTGAAAGCACTACACATGCCTACATTGCTCTCTACCTTAGAGCCTCCTATCGAGAGGGGGCCAACTGTCCCCTTACATCCATTATTGACGTATCGAAAAAATGATTTTGGGTCAGAGCCAATGTTATCTGCCAACCTAGATTCAACTTCCTTTTTACTATCCCTTATCGCTTTCTTCAACAGTCTTCTTTTATCAGTAAACAATGATAGGTCACCTCGTCCACTTTCATACTCTCTGAATGCTCTTTTCTTTTCAAGATAAAGGTTCCGCACGCTATCCGTGAACCATAGAGGGTGTGATGTACAAACACGCTTTTTTCGAACAAAGGGTATGACGTCGTGCAAAACAGAGGACAGCTTCGTACTAAATTCTTCCCATTGACTTACCACCCCTACTGATTCCAACCGGTCTTTGAAAACTTCCGCTAACCTTCTTCTCAAAACATCAAAGTTAGTTCTCCGAAAACAAGGAACCAGTCTTTTGTTATCAACCTTACCCGAGGAAAAGTTACAGTGAAATCTGACGATACGATGATCACTGGAAGAAAGCTCTTCCCCCACCGAAACATGTTCAACTAGTTCCTCAGAACTAGTAAGAATTAAATCCAAAATAGCAGTACTCCTAGTGGCTTCTGATACATGCTGATACAAAAAATTTTCGAGCACCAACTTAAGAAAGTCTCTTTCATACTGATTTCCAGATGAAAGGTTCTCCCAATCAATACCCGGGTAATTGAAATCCCCTAGTATGAGAACCCTCTTTCGCTTACACATGTAGGAAATTTCATCATGCATTTTGGCAATGTAGTTTTGATCCCTATTCGGTGGATTGCAACAAACCCCAACAATAAGCTTATGACGTCTTTTGCTCTCAAGTTCAACCCATATGGTTTCAATATCACTTCTCTGCACGTTACACTCTCTAGCCTTCAAACAGGATTTCACGTATATCAACACTCCACCCCCTTTCCTATCAGATCTATTTCTCAAAAAAGTATCGTATCCTGAGATGTGTAAGAAAGATTCATCCCCATCCTTTGCCCAAGATTCTGTAATGGCTATAAGATCCAAGCCCTCCACAACTATCATAGTTTCTAAAAAATCTTTCTTATTACCCAAGCTCCTGGCATTTATTAACACACATTTTAATTTGCCCGGTGATTTAGTGTCAATCGAGAAGCCATCCAAGTCAGAGGTGGGTAATTTTCCGTCAGTACTGTTGTGATTATCATTAACTAACCCGCATTCCCGACTACGTGGTCTGGGAGTAAAAAACCTGACCTAAGACTATCGTAAACCTCCCAGACCCCTCTCTTATTTAGATGGATCCCATCCGAACGAAGCCACCTATCGGTAAATGCGGGAAGCTCCAAGAACGTGACCCCAAGTGAGGAGCAAATGTCCTTCAGGCCTATATTGAATTGGTGGATCCTACTCCTATATCCCCTACTACCCCTTGGCAGCACTGGAATCACTGCCACATCTGAACCCCCCTCCCTAGCGGATAATAGTAAATCCCGGTATTCTGACAGAGACTCACTAATATTCGCTCCTACCTGATTTGTTCCCACCCACAGAATCACCCGCAAGGGCAACTTTCGGCGATGAAAAACGTCTCGAACGTTGCCAATCTTCCCCCCAGGAAGACAACAGCGCTCGAAACCCCGAAAATCCCTACACACTCGGTTCCCAAGTTCCCTAACCATAGAATCGCCGATGATTAAACCCCTATCACTATCCCCCTCTACCTCATCCACGACCACCCATTCGCCCTCTAAAATGGCGTTGTTCGTGGAGATTGCTTCTTCATCAACAGGTGGCTCGACGACCAGAGGCTCCGTTATAACCGGGCCCTCTAGCACCCTAACTTTTTCCCGTAAAGCTTCGACCTCGAGTTCCAGCCTTTTCCTAACCAAGCACCCTTTACAATTGAAACTATCAGCTACTATACCCCTAGACCAGGGAAACCTCCCGTCGCAAGCTCTACACAACACTAGTCGAGGTCGAGGCATACTAACACTATTGCTAAAGCTAGATAATAATAATAATACTTAAAAATAGGAAAATGAGAAACGTTAACTGGAAATTAAAATAATGTAAAATACATTACTATGCAAAATATACGTAAGAGATTATACGAAAAAATTACGTAAAGTAGAATGCTCAGCACTAAATCACGAAGAATAAAATAAATATGTATATAAAGAATACAACACCCTCTAGAAAAAGTATTAAGCTACTAAGTACAATATATACTTATTGGAATTAGCTAACTGTCTCAAATCACTAACACTACAACAATAGGCCCAAATGGAAGGAAAACAAAGTTATTGAGAGTACCCGGGAAAAAGTATACACTGTTTGCTAACACTAACGTCCAAAAACCTACGAACTTATATCAAAGAAGCGAGCGAACCTGGCGAAAAAACAACGAAAATGAAATGCGAACGAGAAAAATAAATTTAAGTCGATCGAAAATACACAACGAAAATTTAAAAAAATGAGAGCAATATAATAAAAAAAAACCACTTATCTCACAATCCAACGTGCGCTGAAAAAAAGAAAATCACCGCAGAATATGACCCAAAAATTAACAACACGCTAAGTAAAACTCACGAGAACGAAGAAAAACACAAAGAAAGACACAAAAACACAAAGAAAGACACAAAATGGCGCACTGGCGTGACGGTAATCCTTCGGTAATCCCCCGGCAACGGTTTCGGATAAAACTTCTTCTATTGGTCGGTGAGCGGAGCGCGATAATAGCACGTCCGTTCCCAACGTCGGCGAAGACGATAATACAGACACCCTGTTGTTAAAAGTCCAATAATAAAGTAGTTAATGTGTTTCTCCTGAAGTCAACAATAACATTTCATGTTTCTAAATGCAATATTCGCTGAGGTATTTGAATTCAAAAGCGGAACAGAATTGGAATATAATAGCATGTCAATAAGGGAAAGAAGTGTTTGCCCGATAGTTTTTGCTGTACTTTATAATATTTTTCTTCAATTTTTGAATTCAAATATGTCAGTAAATATCGAAATTAGGAACGTGAAATTTCTTTGTCGGCTTTAGAAGAAGCTGGAGAACAACTTTCTAACTGGAAATAAGAGGGCAAGAGGAACGTATAAAAATTTAAATTTGGTCAATTTGTGTTTTTTTTTCATTTCAACGGCATTTAAGATGATGGACGTCATTATGTGAAACATTTTTTCTAACTGAAATTTGTCTCGAAAACCATCGGTTCAGGAAATAGGCATTGGACAATCATAAAATTATACAACTTGTATATTTGCGAATTACCGTATTAACGAAAATTTGACGCATCCTGTAAATAAAAGAATACCACATTTAAAATTCCCAACTCGAATAACTATTGATCAATAACTCTTTCTTGAAGTCAATACAAGTAGAAGATTATTTCACTCGATTCTTGAATTCTTGTACACGACCTACGAAATGAAATGACTTCTCGGTCTCCGTACACATTTTCAAATACCAAAAACACTTCGACAAGAAACAAGTTTCTATGGTTCGTAATTTGTGTGCCTGCCATTAATCCCCCGCAATACAAGTTCTTTCGTCAACGCAGGGTTTGATAGCTGATAATTACGGATAAATTCACTTTCTGTGTTAGTGTTTCTGGCACTCGTTAATTATTTCTGTACATATATATACATTGAAAAATAGAATTCAAATGAGAATAATATTGAATAAAAAAAAACATTCCTGGATCTGAATTTAACTCGAAATGAGTACAAAAATGCTTTCTCCTAGCTTTTCTATTTTGATCGCACTGACATATCACCGCGGAAAAAATTAGTTTGTGGAAACCGCTGATTTCCAGGTGACCCTCCCTTCCCCTTTTTCAACCTTGACAGCTTATCAAGCTTAAAATCCCAAATTTCTCTCTTTAAGAGAAGAAGAAATACAAAAACTAAATGAAATAAAAGTGAATAGAGAAACGCCAGTAAAAGTTGGTTATCGGTAAAACCTTCGGTTTTCTACGATAGGTTTTTTGACATCGCTTGCGGCGGGCTTATGAAATGTGATGAAAGACAAAGACTGAAAATAAATCATTCCCGCTCCAGAAAAAAGTGTTCTACGAGAAATTATTCCTCTGGCTTTTTAAGAATAGAGATTATAATATATCATTTGTAGAAATTCGTTTTGTATGGCAAGGGACTTGTTTTATTCCGTGGCCATCAAGGTACATATCTGAAAAGTATAAGGTATCAAAATTGAATATATGTATGACGTTCTATACTTTATCGAGGCATACATTTTACCTAGCCTTTGTAAGAAGCCCATTCATAATTTGGCAGCACCACTAAGAACACGAAGCAATCTCATTTCCCACAGCACAAGTACTTTAGGGGAGGGCACACATTCACGCTTTCTCTCTCTCTCTCTCGCTCTCAGAATACGCATTCCGGCATGCACCGATTCGTCAGACATTTCGAAGAAAAATGTTTACGAGGTACATGTATACGAGTAGGTAGATGTAATATTTTTAAACAGATGATTCGAATGAAATACAGGGTAGTTTAGAAGTCCTGATCGGTTCAAGAATAGAGACGAACAGCTTAAAGCATTTGAAAAAGAGCGCTTCAAAGTTTTTTTTTCCCTCACTTCCATTCTTAATTCTATTCTTTGTAGCACCTCTGTTACGAATATTATGACAAGAAATGCTGTAAAGGCTTGACATCCTTCGTGTCATTAAAAATGCGCATGTAGCAATTTTGCGAAGAAAAAAAAACTTTGTGCAACTTTTCTCTTCCTATCATTTAAGCTCTTTGTTTCTACCTAAAATTGTGTTTTCTTGAATTTTTTTGTTCCAAACAGGATCTCTGGAATTTTCTGTATTTTTTATAATGTTCGAAAAGAAGAAAATTTGTCTCATAATCATTTTTATACGTTTTATATTTTCAATTTATTATTTTCTACTTTATAGTACTTGTTTTTTTTTTTTTACTTTTCCACATTATACTTATTCTTAACACTTATTTTACTCTAATTTTAGTCTGCATGAATTGCGTGGCTTGATTTTTATAAATCTGCTTAGAATATCGCAATTTCGCTACCTCTATCGGTGTGTTTTCGACTATTTTTTTTTCGTATTGAAGAAAACTTGATAATAGAGCTCCTTCTAATCATATTACAAATCACACTTTTTCAATATCATTTACATCTTTGTAACTTAATGTTTTGTCATTTTCAATTGGGTTCCACATTTACAACTACTCGTGTTAAACGGAATATGCCATGGAGTATTTATGTATAGTAGTAATGAAAGTATATTGACTAATTTCCGTATTATATATATTTCTGCAGCCCCATCTAAATAAAGAAACAACATTTAAACTTTTAAACTAGAATAAATAATGATTAATAACTCTCTTTCTTGAAGTCAATGCAAGTAGAGGTTTATTTCACCAGATTCTTGAAATCTTGTACACGACCTACGCGAAATGAAATGACTTTTCAGTCTCCGTACACATTTTCAAAAACCAAAAACACTTCGACAAGAAACAAGTTTCTTTGTTTCGTAATTTGCGTGTCTGTCATTAATCTCTCCCGCAATTCAAGCTCTTTCTTCAACGTTGGGTTTGATAGCTGATAATTACGGATAAATTCACTTTCCGTGTTAATGTTTCTGGCACACGTTAATTATTCCTCCGTATATATATATATATATACGGGAACATTCACTACATTTGGAAAAATAGAATTCGGATGTGAATAATAATGAATGAAAAAAAAAACATTCTCGGAGCTGTATTTAACTCGAAATGAGCACAAAAATACTTTCTCCTAGCTTTTCTATTTTGATCGCACTGACATATCACCGCCGACAAAATTAGTTTGTGGAAACCGCCGATTTCCAGGTGAGCACACAGCACAACCCCCTCCCCACACTTTTTTTCAACTTTGACAGCTTATCTGGTTTAAAATCCTCCATTTCTCTCTTTCTCTAAGAGGAGGAGGAAAACTAAAAAGTAAATTAAATAAAAGTGAATAGAGAAAAGCCAGTAAAAGTTGGTTATCGGTAAAACATTTGGTTTTCTACGATAGGTTTTTTGACATCGCTCGCGGCGGGCTTATGAAATGTGATGAAAGGCAAGAAGACTAAAAATAAATCATTCCTGCTCCGGGAAAAAAAAGTGTTGAGCGAGAAATTATTTCCCTGGCTTTTTAAGAATAGCGATTATAATAATTCATTCGGAGAAATGTTTTATATGGCAACGTGGATTTGTTTTATTTCGTGACCAGCAAAGTGCATGAATTATGTCTGGAAAGAATAAGATATCAGAATGGAATATATTGCGTTTTATACTTTATCGAGGCATAAATTATGTTGCTTTTGCATGTGTTGATGTTGTAACAAAATGGAAGAGTTCTATGGAAAAGGTTTGTGAGAAAATTATTGGCTGCAGTGAACGCGTGATTGGAAATGATAATTTAATGGGCTGGGGGTGTTTTTGAAAAAGTTTCTCAATTTGAAAAAAAATCATTAGAGACTGTCTTGGACTGGTTAATGTTGATTGAAAAGTTTTTCATCGAAACTCTATTGAAATAACATGCATATTGCAGCTATTAAAAAAAAAAATAAACCCCATTATAATAGTTCGAAACATTATAATTTCGAAAACATTATATTTCATCTGGAAATCAGTATGAAAGAGACTTTCTTAAGTTGGTGCTCGAAAATTTTTTGTATCAGCATGTATCAGAAGCCACAAGGGGTACTGCTATTTTGGATTTAGTTCTTACTAGTTCTGAGGATCTAGTTGAACATGTTTCGGTGGGGGAAGAGTTTTCTTCCAGTGATCATCGTATCGTCAGATTTCACTGTAACTTTTCCTCGGGTAGGGTTGATAACAGAAGACTGGTTCCTTGTTTTCGGAGAACTAACTTTGATGTTTTGAGAGGAAGGTTAGCGGAAGTTTTCAAAGACCGGTTGGAATCAGTAGGGGTGGTAAGTCAATGGGAAGAATTTAGTACGAAGCTGTCCTCTGTTTTGCACGACGTCATACCCTTTGTTCGAAAAAAGCGTGTTTGTACATCACACCCTCTATGGTTCACGGATAGCGTGCGGAACCTTTATCTTGAAAAGAAAAGAGCATTCAGAGAGTATAAAAGTGGACGTGGTGACCTATCATTGTTTACTGATAAAAGAAGACTGTTGAAGAAAGCGATAAGGGATAGTAAAAAGGAAGTTGAATCTAGGTTGGCAGATAACATTGGCTCTGACCCAAAATCATTTTTTCGATACGTCAATAATGGATGTAAGGGGACAGTTGGTCCCCTCTCGATAGGAGGCTCTAAGGTAGAGAGCAATGTAGGCATGTGTAGTGCTTTCAATGACTTTTTCGCGTCGGTTTTTAATGGAGATAATGATATTCGATATACGGGTGTTGCATGGGGTAATAGAACCCTCAACGATATTCAAGTAGAAGACGTGGAGGTCCTAAATCTTCTAAGAAATGTATGTGCAAGCAAAGCACCAGGACCAGATGATATCTATCCCAGGGTTCTCAGGGAAGGTGCTAATGAATTGTTGGGGCCAGTCGCATAGATATACAGGAGTAGTGTTGCTGAGGGTATCGTCCCGAGAGATTGGAAACTGGCTAACGTTGTTCCGATATTTAAGAAGGGTAGTAGAGAAGTGGTGTCTAATTATCGTCCAGTGAGTTTGACGAGCTCCCTCTCGAAAATTTTGGAAATTATCATCAAAAGGCAGTTTGTGAAGTGGATAGACGAGAATAATGTATTGTCGGATAATCAGCATGGGTTCAGGAAGGGGAAGTCATGTGTAACTAACCTCCTTTGCTTCTATGATTACGTGACTAAGGCTTTGGGTAAGAGCAAAAATGTCGACGTTGTTTACCTTGATTTCCAGAAGGCATTCGATCGGGTACAACATGGCAAACTCTTGAAGCGTTTACACGAGATTGGAATAGGGGGCAACTTGCTGAATTGGATAGAATCGTGGTTAAGAGATAGGTCGCAACGAGTTATGGTGAACGGGGAATTCTCTGGTTGGACAGACGTCACAAGTGGAGTTCCTCAGGGTAGTGTCCTTGGCCCCATACTTTTTTCACTTTTTATCGACAAACTAGATCAGGGTATCGATGGAATTACTAGCAAATTCGCAGATGATGTGAAGCTAATGGGGGTAATCGGGAATGAAAGCGATAGGGAGTTGCTCCAGACCAACTTAGACAAGATTGCAGCATGGGCAAATGAATGGAGCATGACGTTTAGCGTAGATAAGTGCATGGTCGCTCATTTTGGTTCGAACAACCCACGGTTCTCTTACGAGTTGAATGGTGTCACTATCCCGGATGCAACTAGAGTCACCGATTTGGGAATTCTCATTGACGAGCGACTTAAGTTTTCTGAACATTGTTCAGCGGTTGTCAAAAAAGCGAATAGAATGCTTGGTCTCATTTTCAAAAAGGTCTCTTCGCGTTCTCCTAAAGTCATTCTTCCGCTTTTTCGAGGCTTAGTTCGTCCAGGACTGGAGTATGCGGTAAGGTTTTGGAGACCATACCTACAGAGGGACATAGACTTGATTGAAGGGGTGCAGAGAAGAGCTACGCGTGTCCTTATTGGCACACAGGGCCTGAGTTATGAAGAGAGACTTCATTTTTTGAATATGTTTACATTGGATGAACGCAGGTGTCGAGGAGATATGATCGAAGTGTTCAAAATTTTCAATGGGATGGATAGGATGGACCATGAACTTTTAGTACACCGCCAATCAACCGCTTTTACAAGGGGACACCAGTATCGATTGGTGAGGGACAATGCAAGGTTATGGTGTCGCAGGGAATTTTTCTCTAATAGGGTTGTTAATAAATGGAATAGCTTACCCCCGGAGGTAGTAAATTGTAACACAATTGACACGTTTAAAAAGAAATACGATAAACATGTTGGGGTAAATCGAGAAGCTATCCATTCTTAGAATAAGACAACCATAAGTATTCTTTATGGGCATTGTATAATATTTTATCATGTGTATATATTGTTTATAATTTGTGTTAATTGCATTTTTAATGGGGTTGCTGTATTTTTGAAACATCTGACATCCATATTTTTATGGGCATCTTTTTATCAGCCACCTCGCTGGGCATTTTGCCTGTTGTGGCGTTGTATTTGTATTTGTATTTGTATTTGTATTGTCTACTATGTTGTTGGGGAGGCATTAATTCAAGGCAGGACAAATCCCAGGTGCCAGGTTGCTATGGTGACTAAAAAATTGGTATTTGCGCCTACAATTTTGTTTGTGTAGTTACTAAGTTGCAGGCTGAGAGCAGCACAAAATGTTTGGAATTTATAGCAGCATTCTGCTAACACGGAAGAGGATCACTACTCCCTGAAAAAGCCAATAGAAACATTATTTTGGACCTTTGCCTCCGGGTAATAATTTTTTGGTGCCTAATTTTTTTACTGTGGCCTAGATTTTTTTGTTCTGCGATTAGCCCGGCAGTAATGCATAATTGTTCATCGCATTGCTAGAATAACATTATTACATTATTGTGCATCGTATTGATGTACAATTATTTTTGCATTATTGTGCACTGCATTGATTTGACAGCATTATTGTCTAACACATTGTTCGAAAAGTATTATTGTCTAACACATTGTTCGAAAAGCATTATTGTCTAACACATTGTTCGAAAAGCATTATTGTCTAACACATTGTTCGAAAAGCATTATTGTCAAACACATTGTTGAAAAGCATTATTCTCTAACACATTGTCCGAAAAGCATTATTGTCTAACACTTTGTTCATAAAGCATTATTGTCTAACACTTTGTTCATAAAGCATTATTGTCTAACATTTTGTTCGAAAAGCATTATTGTCTAACACATTGTTGAAAAGCATTATTGTCTAACACATTGTTAAAAAAGCATTATTGTCTAACACATTGTTGAAAACTATTATTGTCTAACACTTTGTTCATAAAGCATTATTGTCTAACACTTTGTTCATAAAGCATTATTGTCTAACACTTTGTTCATAAAGCATTATTGTCTAACACTTTGTTCATAAAGCATTATTGTCTAACACATTGTTGAAAAGCATTATTGTCTAACACTATGTTCGAAAAGCATTATTGTCTAACACATTGCTGGAAAGCATTTTCGTCTAACACATTGTTGAAAAGCATAATTGTCTAACACTTTGTTCATAAAGCATTATTGTCTAACACATTGTGGAAAAGCATTTTTGTCTAACACATTGTTGAAAAGCATTTTTGTCTAACACATTGTTGAAAAGCATTATTGTCTAACACTTTGTTCGAAAAGCATTTTTGTCTAACACTATGTTCGAAAAGCATTATTGTCTAACACATTGCTGGAAAGCATTTTCGTCTAACACATTGTTGAAAAGCATAATTGTCTAACACTTTGTTCATAAAGCATTATTGTCTAACACATTGTGGAAAAGCATTTTTGTCTAACACATTGTTGAAAAGCATTATTGTCTAACACATTGTTCGAAAAGCATTTTTGTCTAACACATTATTGAAAAGCATTTTTGTCTAACACATTGTTGAAAAGCATTATTGTCTAACACTTTGTTCGAAAAGCATTTTTGTCTAACACATTGTCCGAAAAGCATTATTGTCTAACACATTGTTGAAAAGCATTATTGTCTGACACATTGTTCGAAAAGCATTATTGTCTAACACATTGTTAAAAAGCATTATTGTCTAACACATTGTTCGAAAAGCATTATTGTCTAACACATTGCTGAAAAGCATTTTAGTCTAACACATTGTTGAAAAGCATTATTGTCTAACACATTGTTCGAAAAGCATTATTGTCAAACACATTGTGGAAAAGCATTATTGTCTAACACATTGTCCGAAAAGCATTATTGTCTAACACATTGTTGAAAAGCATTTTTGTCTAACACATTGTTGAAAAGCATTATTGTCTAACACATTGTTCAAAAAGCATTATTGTCTAACACATTGTTCAAAAAGCATTATTGTCAAACACATTGTGGAAAAGCATTATTGTCTAACACATTGTCCGAAAAGCATTATTGTCTAACACATTGTTGAAAAGCATTATTGTCTAACACTTTGTTCATAAAGCATTATTGTCTAACACATTGTTAAAAAGCATTATTGTCTAACACATTGTTCAAAAAGCATTATTGTCAAACACATTGTTGAAAAGCATTATTGTCTAACACTTTGTTCGAAAAGCATTATTGTCTAACACATTGTTGAAAAGCATTATTGTCTAACACATTGTTAAAAAAGCATTATTGTCTAATACATTGTTGGAAAAGCATTACTGTTCACAACGAAAAGCATTATTGTCTAACACATTGTTCGAAAAGCATTATTGTCAAACACATTGTGGAAAAGCATTATTCTCTAACACATTGTCCGAAAAGCATTATTGTCTAACACATTGTTGAAAAGCATTATTGTCTAACACATTGTTGAAAAGCATTTTTGTCTAACACATTGTTAAAAAGCATTATTGTCTAACACATTGTTCAAAAAGCATTATTGTCAAACACATTGTTGAAAAGCATTATTGTCTAACACTTTGTTCAAAAAGCATTATTGTCAAACACATTGTTGAAAAGCATTATTGTCTAACACTTTGTTCGAAAAGCATTATTGTCAAACACATTGTTGAAAAGCATTATTGTCTAACACTTTGTTCAAAAAGCATTATTGTCTAACACATTGTCCGAAAAGCATTATTGTCTAACACATTGTTGAAAAGCATTATTGTCTAACACATTGTTGAAAAGCATTTTTGTCTAACACATTGTTGAAAAGCATTATTGTCTAACACATTGTTGAAAAGCATTATTGTCTAACACATTGTTCAAAAAGCATTATTGTCTAACACATTGTTCAAAAAGCATTATTGTCTAACACATTGTTGAAAAGCATTATTGTCTAACACATTGTTGAAAAGCATTATTGTCTAACACTTTGTTCATAAAGCATTATTGTCTAACACATTGTTAAAAAGCATTATTGTCTAACACATTGTTCAAAAAGCATTATTGTCAAACACATTGTTGAAAAGCATTATTGTCTAACACTTTGTTCGAAAAGCATTATTGTCTAACACATTGTTGAAAAGCATTATTGTCTAACACATTGTTAAAAAAGCATTTTTGTCTAACACATTGTTCGAAAAGCATTATTGTCTAATACATTGTTGGAAAAGCATTACTGTTCACAACGAAAAGCATTATTGTCTAACACATTGTTCGAAAAGCATTATTGTCAAACACATTGTGGAAAAGCATTATTCTCTAACACATTGTCCGAAAAGCATTATTGTCTAACACATTGTTGAAAAGCATTTTTGTCTAACACATTGTTGAAAAGCATTATTGTCTAACACATTGTTGAAAAGCATTTTTGTCTAACACATTGTTGAAAAGCATTATTGTCTAACACATTGTTCAAAAAGCATTATTGTCTAACACATTGTTCAAAAAGCATTATTGTCAAACACATTGTTGAAAAGCATTTTTGTCTAACACATTGTTGAAAAGCATTATTGTCTAACACATTGTTCAAAAAGCATTATTGTCTAACACTTTGTTCATAAAGCATTATTGTCTAACACACTGTTGAAAAGCATTATTGTCTAACACATTGTTAAAAAGCATTATTGTCTAACACATTGTTCAAAAAGCATTATTGTCAAACACATTGTTGAAAAGCATTATTGTCTAACACTTTGTTCGAAAAGCATTATTGTCTAACACATTGTTGAAAAGCATTATTGTCTAACACATTGTTAAACAAGCATTTTTGTCTAACACATTGTTTGAAAAGCATTATTGTCTAATACATTGTTGGAAAAGCATTACTGTTCACAACGAAAAGCATTTTTGTCTAACACATTGTTTGAAAAGCATTATTGTCTAATACATTGTTGGAAAAGCATTACTGTTCACAACGAAAAGCATTATTGTCTAATACATTGTTGGAAAAGCATAACTGTTCACAACATTTATTTTAGACTCTCAATGCTAAAAAAAAATGTTTCGAAGCTCTAAATGCTCAACTGATTCTTTAGTAACTATTGTTGTTAAACACGTTCAGAGAGACATTTTGTTAGTTCTCAGCACCTTTCTTGTAGAATATTGTTATTCAACTCATTGTTGAGATTTTGTAAATTGTCAACACCTTCTTTAGTAGTAATTTTTATCATCTCATCGTGGAGAAAACACATTATTCAGAGACTTATGCACATTGTTTAGAGGTATTAGTTGTTTAGCGCACAATAAAAATCCTCTTATAATACTATTGAATATACAATATGTAACTGGTTAATAGTTTTCACCTCTCTACTCAGCGTAACCAGCAATTGCTAAATATTCTAATAAAGCTAGATTGAGTCCAATACACTCGGCAGAGCAAAATAATTAAGTATGAATAATACATAATCAGTTTTGAACACGAAGGTTTTTATTATTAACATTTAACCGCATTTAAAACATAGAAATAATTTATAAATCAATTTAAAACCGAGTATTTTCAGGTATAATGACTATATAACCATGAACTCATTATCATACATATCAAATATATTTCTATACTTTTTGTCACAAATCCAAACAATATTTTTGCGAATATAACTTCTGATTATTTCCTTTTTGAATTATTCAACATTTATTGTGTAATACTCAATTTTCTCGTTTTCATTACTCCCTTCGGGTGTATTGAGATGTTCTTTGATTTTTCCTCATTCATAAGTCATGCATAAAAATATTCAAAATAATTCATTACATAAACAAGCTATGCATTTCTTGGAAAAATCACTAATACAGTATATATTACGTAACAATAAAAATGATAAAAAACTTCGCGAATCGGTAATGAGAGCGTTTTTTTATTTGACTAGTACACGCCAAACTACTCCCCTCTTCTAAGGAGACTTTATTAGTTGTCAACATAATAACTCAATTACATAGTAAGTTGGAGGAATAGCCCGGAAACATTCTGAGAATATGAGGATAATTATTGTCCATGGGGTTGGA